>NW_027644843.1:0-24990 GCF_032717465.1 Coenobita brevimanus | reverse complement strand
TTCTTGAATGTTGTCATAATGGTATTGTATGGTTTATGAAGGCTCCAATTCTCCATGCTACTTGATTAAAGGCGGTCTCCCTATTCAGTCCTTTAATCCCAAGGTTACACTTTATAAAGATGACAACTCTTTTTTTTTTATGCAAGGAAGAAGGAACCAAAGGCCACAAGCCCGCAATTGTTGTTCCTTACAAGAGAAAAACAAAATACGAGAGAGCAAAATTCAAGAACTGATCATTTCGAGATGAATGGACACACTGCATTTTAAAGTGTGGAGATCATAGGAAGTAGGCAATACAGACAGAGGGAGACAGTTCCTCAGCTGACCTGTTCCATAAATGAAGGACTGGGAGTAACTGTTAACTCTTGCATTAGAAAGTTGGACAGAAAAGGGATGAGAGTTTGTTGCTAGATGGGTGCTATGCGACCGTCATAGAGGAGGACGAATGCATGCAGACGCTTCAGAGGAACAGTGACCAGTGAAGTAGCAATAGAAAAGATATAAAGATGCAATAGTGTGCCGATGAGACAAGAGGTTGAAGGGAGTCAGTAAGAGGAGGAGAGTTAAAGAGACGAAAAGCCTTTGACTCCACCCTATTGAGAAGAGCTGTATGTGGGGAGCCTCCCCACACATGAGAGTTGTACTCTAGACAGGGACGAATAAAACCCATGTAAAAGGTCAACAACTGTGCAGGGGTAAAGAAGGCACGAAGTCAGCTTAGCACACCTAATCTTTTGGACGCAGATTTTACACGAGATGTAATACGTTCTTTCCATGATAAATCCCAAGAGAATGAAACCCCAAGTATGTTTAAAGATGATGCAGGATTGAGCTGGATACTATTAAAAAGCGAAGGGTACTCCTGTAGAATACTGTCAGGTTGACAGATGTAAGAACTGAGTTTTTGATGCATTAAAAACAACTTTACTTTTACCCCTGTCAGAGATATGAGCCAAGTCAAACATTTGGTGTACCATAGCCTCATCCCTTGTTTGTTGAAATTGCTGAGATGGACGATGCAGGAAGCAAACAGAAAGGTGAAGGGTGGAGTCATCAGGATATAAGTGGATAGAGTTAGATGTACTGCTTAGGTCACTGATGATAAAAAGGAAGAGAGCTGGTGATAGGACAGAGCCCTGAGGAACACCACTACTGATAACTCTAGGAGAAGAACAGCCGCCGTCTAAAACCGCAGCTACAGAACGACAAGAAAGGAAGCTATAGATGAAGGCACAGATAGAAGAATAGAAGCCATAAGAAGGCAGTTTGGAAATTAAAGATTTATACCAAACTCAACTAAAAGTCTTTGAGATGTCAACTGAAATGGCAGAGCTTTCACCAAAATCCTGAAAGGATTGGATAACACTAGAGCTTGATCGAGCAGGAGCAGGGTATGTCTGTCAGCAGCCTATCTAGTATGAGCTAGAACTTTTAAAAGGCTCACAACCTTCAGGCAAAAAACCTTTATCTGCTTTAAATGTGGGATCCAAATAAGACAGGGGTCACAGGTGAGGCCTAAAAACCTCATTTCCATACCAGCAATCCTTTGGCCCAGATTTATTGGTCAGGATGGGCCCCATGTAACTGGCAGAAGTGCACTGCAATGGTCTCAGATGAGGAAAATCTAAAAGCCATGTTTCGGTGCCCTGGTAACAGAATGATTTATTGCAAGTTGCAGCCAGCACTCTGCCACCAACATACTGGATGCAGCAAAGGAGACAGAGACATCATCCACAAAGAGGAAGCTCTTCACTCCCTCTGCTAGGATCTCCACAATGCCAGTAACTGTTTCGACAGTTAGGGTAGCGGTGCAAAAGTCACCCGCTCGTTACTGGACAACGCAAGCTGCGTCGAACAAAATCGCCCTTTGATGGAAGAAAGAAACATCATAAATTAGCACATAATTTATATTCGCCAAACGTTTTTATCAACACCATATGCAAGCGCAACTATCTGAGATTATGTGAATAAAAAATCAGGCAGATAGAGGCGTAAATAAAGGCAGGGGAAAATATAATTTAGCCAAACACCGCTCCCACACCGCAGCACGACCGTAAGGTAATTTCCTTTTGTGGTAAGTAAGACCTATCCGAATTGTTCAACAGTAAATGTTTATATACCAAAATGTAGCTAATGAAATTTTCTAAAACTCTTTATTAGTAAAAATTACCATGAAACATATACAGTAAGACCTCACTACAACGGACTAATTGGGGCCCAAACCATTCCGAAAAATGCAAAATTCCGATAAAAGCGACATCCAGACTTCCCTCTGCTAATGGTAAACCGGACTTTTTCCGATATACTGTATCAGACATTAGTCCAGATAGCATGAACAGTTGTTAAACTGTTTTAACTACCACTGTGGTACCATACTGTGTTATAACTTCACTACAATAATCTATCTATCTATCTATCTATTACCAGACACCATAATCCCATATGGGGTGGCCATTAGACTCTGAGTTATTTGTTTTACAGGGAGGGGCACTAACCCTCCACCAACCCACTTGACACGTAGGGAGCACGTATGATTTGGTCAAATGGTATAATATATATAATAATACTGTACCGTACACTGATAAACATGTTTTTTATTTACCTTATTGTGGTGAACACAGCTGAAGTGGTCAGGCAGTCCACACTGCTTCTGCCTTTATTGGACATTTTCTGATATACAGCAATTTAGTCAGGTAGATCCTCGAGTCCGACAAAAGCGAATTCTGAACTATTGAAGTCCATTATATCGAGGTTATCCTGTATTTCCATGAGGAAACGAGAAAGAAAGAAACATGGTAAATTAACACATTTTATATTCACCATAAGCAAGTACAGTACAACCACTTGAGACTAAGTGAAAACAAAATCAGGCAGATAGAGGCATAAATAAAGGCAAGGGAAAAAAATAATTCAGCAACAACTCTGGCCGTCCAAAACACAGTTCCAGCACTGCAGCACAACCGTAAGATAATTTCCTTTTGCGGAATGTAAAACCGACCCAAACTGTAAAACAGGAAATGTTTGTATACCAAAATGTCACTAATCAAACATCATAAAACTCTTTCTCAGTAACAATTACCATAAAACATATATTTCTATGAGAAAACACAAAGAAAATAAAAAACATTGTAAATCAGAGCATAATTTATGTTCGCCAAACATTCTTTGCAACACCATAAGCAAGCACAACTATTAGAGATTACAAGGAATAATATCTATTTATCTATCTATTGCCAGATGCCTCAATCCCCCACGGGATGGCCACAAACAAACTGCCTCTACGTCGCCCTGTCCCACACCATTTCACTGCCCTGCTCCCAACTCACACCCCCCTCTCTCATAAACCTCTCCACCCCATCCCTCCATCTCACCGTTAGCCTTCCCCTCCCTCTCCTCCCTCCACCTAACTCACACACACTCTCCTCATCAGTCTCTCACCCTCCATCCTCTCCACATGGAATAATAAAATCATGGAAATTGAAGCAAAACCAAGGGTCTGAGGACAAAAAGTTTAAGAAGTACCGCGAGTGCAGAAACAGGGGGGGGTTCTACCAGCATTCAGCCAAGGCCGAGCCGGCCCACATCCTGAGTAATTGCTCGTGGTTGGACGCAGTCTGCGTCATCCAGTAATTTGAGGGTTAACTGCAACAGCAAAAAATGCTACACTCAAAACACTCCTCTGTGGCAACTCCTCCTCCTCAGAGTACAGGAGAGAGTTCACATCCCACACACACACACACACACACACACACACACACAGGAAACTTCCTGTCAAAGAGGAAGTTCTGAATAAAAATGGGTAAGCAACCCCAAAGACCATAAAAATGGAGACTTGATAAACTGCCATCACACCAAGCTGCATCAAACTCCTTCTCAAGTCACGATTGTATCTGGAAGCATATTTGGTAAACATGGATGGTCCAAGGTAAATAACATTGTCCATGGTGGATCTATGGTTCTCCATAGTGGATCACATCTGCCTCAACCCACAGGGATTTAGATACAAACCCACCAATTTCTAAAAACAGTTTGCAAATGTACAATGTCAAAGAGGGTGTGCAGAAACTGGACACAACGGACTGGTCCTTCCCTGGCTTAGGGATCAGGATTATTGGCAGGTGCCAGCCAGTTGGCATCATCCCCTCCAGTTGAACAAGGCCAAGGACTCCTCCCCTAGATGGCGAATTACAGCATGTGGAATATCATCGTGTCCTGGAGCTGTGTCCATGCAGCAAGTACGGGCAGTTCTCTCTCAGTGAATAAGGTGTTGTCAGCCTCCCCTTCCCCGATGACTGAAAACACAGCCCCAACCTCTCCTACCACAATCACCAAAATATGGTGCTGAAGGCTTTCTCCTGGAAACAGTATAAATTGTTCAGCAAAAGCAGTAGCAACCACCTGAGATTCTGACACAATACCTCTACTGATCCTGGCCACTGGTGGGTTTGATGAACATTTCCCTTGTACCTTCCAAACCTGGCATGGAGGAGTGGAGGAGTTAATGGACGAAGCACAGGTTGCCCAGGGGCTACACCGTGCATTCTTTAGGGTCCACCTGTATTTTGCCAGGACTTGGTGGAACTGCACCTTTAAAAACTCACTCCGTGTGCAGGGAAACTTGAGTATCCAGCTCTGTAGGCTCTGCAAACTGCTGCACACTTACTATTGCACTATGGCACAGGCCTATCAGGAGAGCAGCCACTTGTTCGGGGAACTGCCCTCACACCTGACTGGTAAAGAGTACAGGTGAAACGCAGTACAGCTTCATCAACACTATGAAACTCCACCCCCAAGACTGAGGAACACTTGGGTCTTGAAAAAGGTCCCAGTCAGTCCAGTCCAGACACCAACAAGGAAACTGTGGTGTGGATGAACTGCCAGCTGTGTGTAGTAAAACTGGGTAGTGGTCACTGCCATGGACATCAAAGACAATCCACATAAAATCTAGTGCACAGTCCGGTGATGAGAGAATGAATTCAATAGCTAAAACGGTATCATTGTGAACTCCTATATGTGTAGGATCCCCTGTACTGAGGACAAAGAGGTCTCAATCCTCCATCACTGACACCAGCAAATAACGTCGTGGATTGGATAACACGTTCCCCCACAATGTATGGCTTCTGTTCAAATCCTCAAGGAGAATGAACTGCCATGGCAGCTGGTGAACCAATCAATTAAGATTCTGAGTTGAGAATATTTCAGCATATCCACTAGGTAGAGAAAATATCTGGTTCCTCAGAGAAGTGTCCAGCATGTAGTTGTTGCTGTGTAATATTCGCCAAACAAGGTGGGGCACCGGCAGAGGAAGAGCCCATCAGAGACACTCATGGTAATGTAACCACACACACACACACACACACACACACACACACACACACACACAAAAGAATCTAAGACAATGTCAGTGGTGGTGTATCAGTTAACAAGGAGGAGGGTAATCCCTGACCATTTGTAAGAGGACAGGGAAAGGTGTGCCGCGCACAACCCTGTCCGTATCTGCAATGTCGTCGCCGGATCGAGCAAAACTCCCAAGGTTGAGCACGGAGCAGAGCAGTGACCGGGCAATCTAGAATGTACTGGCAGAGAGGCTCAGCAGATCGTGACAGGCAGTGGGGACATGGGTCAGGCTCCAAGCCAGCAATCTGCCTATTGCACAGGAACCCCATACGCAATCGTAGGAGTCTCACAAGGAGATAATTAGGCATACCCGGTGGAATCGGAAGAGAAGTGTAGGCCACAGCCGCAGCATACCAGGCAGCCGATCGAGAGCCCTTGGCGATACATAGATAAAATTATAGCATGATTAAAAAAAAATAAAAATAAATAAATAAATGGCAGACAGAATGCCAAATGCCTTTTGTTACACAAGAAATACTATTTACCCATATTGAAAGTTAAAAAATAAAAAAGAATAACATATGTTTGGTCAAAAATTATGGGAGACCAACAGTGTTAAAGATTCAGGAATAAAAACACCAAAATATTTCAGATACTCAGAACCGTGAGGTGAGTCTGCCAAGAAAAGAAATGAGATGTTGAGCTTTGTCAATAAAAATTTTATATTTAAAACAAGGACATTATTATTTTTCCACATTATTAGCAGCACGGTGCTGCAACATTTTGAGTATGCAGTACAGTTTTGGACTCACGCCTATATAACGAAGTTGCAATCTTGTATTCTGTACAACGGCCAACAACAAACTTAATAACTTCCCTAGGTGCAAGGCATGTGATTTATGTTTAAGAGACTTGGGCCTGTTGTTCTTGAAAAATCACCAATTAAGAGGAAAGTTAAATGAATATTTCAAGATTCTTAAAGAATTTTAACGGATTATAACAGATGTTAAAAGAGTGTCAGACTCAATGAATATAAAATTAACCTCGATAGCACTAAGTTATATCAACGATGAGGCTACCTGAACATGTAAGTACCACCATAAACATTTCTAAAAACAGACTAGGCCGCCAACTGTCATCAATAAACATAGTTGAACCCTCCAGAAAAAACATACATAGGGAAGGACGAGGACATAACGATAGTCCCTGAAACATGTCCAGACCCGATCAGAATTGACCATTCTGATCTGATCTACTGCAGCGGGTATTAGCAGCCAACCCTCTCCAACAAATCTAGCTACACCACTCATCCCAGACCATTCTTCCAAACAGTTTTAAAATTTGCCTTCATATATATATATATATATATATATATATATATATATATATATATATATATATATATATATATATATCCACTTAGCCGACGGCGGCAGTTGGTGAGAAGCACCTAAAAAAAAAATCGTCTTTATGTAGACGCCCCCAACCACAGGACTGCACCATAAATATAGTCACCGCGACCTTATGCAAAGTTTTAACATAATCTATATATAGACTCTACCGCATGTAAGGCTTGAACGTAATCTACTGTATATATAGGCGCTACCACAACGTAAAGGCTTTTAGCATAATCTATATATAGACTTTGCTGCAATATGGAATAGTTGTTACATTTCATTAGTATAGCAAAGATGCTTATAATACTAAAACCGTAATTTTGTTAGCAGTTAATGTTCATATTTGTAAAAGTAAGGTAAACAGTGTCACTCACACCCACAGGCAAGGCTGTGTCCAGGACTTATGACCTGGGTGTGGTTTTTCTCTGTCCTCCTTCACTAAATTGTTGCTAACTCGGCCTAACCTTTAATGCTTGTCGACAATCCGGCGTCCACCAATGTGCTCTATGCTTCACATGAAGCGTAGAAGTCTTGGAACTAACAGCCTCAGCCGCGTACCAATATGGAAGTGATTAAGTTTTCGACCTTAACATTTATGGTCTCCCCGGAGTATATCTAAATTGGCGATCCTTGAGAAGGATCCCCAATCAGCTTTCTTATAAGATTGTAGAATTTTGGGGATGGAGGGGTCCAAGACGATGTCGCGTGTATAAGAAAGACAGATGGGTAAATGATCACTTCCCAAGGAGTCGTCATAAAGGGTCCCACGAGAAATCTTGATGTATACCAGGGGAGGAGAGGCCAGGGATAAGTCAATGGCAGAAAAGTTACCAGTTCGATCATCTACACGAGTCGCTCTACCATCGTTCAGAAGACAGAGGTTGGACTGTAGTATTAGAGTAGGCTAATTGCTCCCCATGACCATCGACCCTCAAGCTACCCCATTGATAGTGATGGGCATTAAAGTTGCCCAGCAACACTAACTTATTCCCAGGCAGATGTTCAAATAGTGAATTTAAAGCATCACCATCAATACAGAGAGCAAATAGACAGATACGTGTTATTAAATCTTACCCTGCACGCAACAGCTTCCAGAGCAGAATTTAGAATCACTTCCGTTTGTGGGTGTGATTTGTGTGTGTATATGGCAACTCCGTGACCTTCATATCTTCTATACAAGTGGTAGTGTTTGAACTGCTTGGAGGATCAGGGTGATCCTCCAGGCACGTCTCTTGTAAACAAACAACGACTGGCCTGTGTATGGAAAAGCAAGATTGCTATATTGTGTAATTTATTCCCAAGAGACCTACAATTCCACTGTAACACGAGTGAATGCGGCAGTTTAAGATTTACGAGGGTGGCCAGTGCTCTTAGTTCTTTTATGCCGCCTGCCAACAGGCGAGTGACTACCAGGGGACCTATCCCGGTGCTTGGTGATGGAAACCTCGTTTTCATCAATAACGGGGGTCGCAGATTCCACCGGGGATGAGCTACCCTTCCTCTCCCTCGCTGGGCCTGGAGCAGGAAGAACATGAGGAAGTGACTGTTTTGTGAGGGTGGTCATACTTGGATTGTCTGACTTCGGTTTTAGTCTTGACTGACTGAGAGGCAGCAGCAACCTGAGAGTAGGAAGTTGCAACAAGGGTGTCAGTTTGAGAGGTAGATTGGATAGGAAGCTCAGGTGGAGAGGTAGAGTGTGTGGCAAGAGGAACAGGTTCAGGTTCAGTCTGTTTTTCAACAGAACACATCACAGGACGGAGCATTACCGCCGAAGCATAGGACCTATTCGGTGTGGGAGTTGCATCCAGCTCCTTCACCTTTTTCCTAACTTTGTGGTAGGAAATGCTCTCAGTCGCTTTCACTATGCAGACCTCTTGCTCCTCCTTCCACTTAGGACAATCTCTAGAGGAAGTGGAGTGTGCGCCCTTGCAGTGAAAACAACATACCGTCTCCGATGACCGAGTTCAGCATCATGTACCTGTGTTCCACATTTGCCACACACTGACTGGGAAGCCCGACAAGTCTTATCATTGTCCCCATATAATTGACACTTTAAATCGGATTTTTAAAAATGCTTAAGACGATCTTGCTCTCTGACCATGGCTTTTTAACTTCTGATATTAAATACTAAAGATCAGTCCATTGGATGACTATCAACCCCTTCCACCAAGTTTTGTGCAAATAATTTTAAAAGAGAAATATTATTTTGCTAACAAAGAGAGAGGTTTTAATTTGTCCCTTACCACACGACCTTGGCCTTTGTTTGTTCTCAAAATCCGGCTCATTTCCTTCTTACGTTAACATGAGCCATTCCACCAGGCTTGGTGTAAATAGGAAAAAAAAATGTTAAACTAATTCTCTTAAGAGTCCCAGCTCCTGACCTAGTCCTATGATCTTGAACTTTGGCCTGTTGTCAAAAATAACAGAGTTTCTCACTCACAGACCCTGAACATTTCCATCAAGTTTGAAGTCAAATGAAAACTTTAAGTTATTTTCTTCACACACACACACACACACACACACACACACACACACACACACACACTGAGTAAAACATAATTCTCGCTCTCGAGAGGGTAAAAAAAGAAAATCTTGATGGTAAACAAAATCGTCTGTTAATTGTAAGAAAAAATATAATTACGTCATTGTTGCGTTGAGGTTAAATTAACAGATTCCATTCAGTTTCCTGAAGTATCAGCAACCTAGACAGTTTATGACGAGTGCAAAGCATTAGACTAACCACTTCAGTACGATGATGTCGCTGTTTTTTTATTTCATTACTATCTGTTACTACTTGACTCAGCTTATAGGAGACAGTTCTTAGAGATTTAGGTTAAAAAAATAAAAACGATTATACAAGTCCAGAGAAATCTAAACTGAGTAAAATCGTCTGAAGGTAGCAAGAATAAAGTAAGCAATAGCTGCGTCCATGAACTAAAGAGATTAATGAATTCTTTGCCTCGCTCTTGAATGTCCACTATAATGTGGTATTTAGGTTAATCACATGTACGGTAATTCTCGTAAAGGTTAAGTAACTGAGCAACAGAAACTGCGAGCTCTCTCAGTTTTAATTCTTCAAAGACGTGAGAAATCTCCCGGCTATTTTATCTTAACTGCCACCAGACGATTTTTCCTCATTTTAGTATGCTAACTTAGAAATACGAAGTTAAATTTGTTCATGCTACAACTAGACTACTTTATTCATCTTTGGGAGGACTTCCAACAATGCAGGGATTAATTTAAGCTATATCCAATCCCTCTCCTTCCCTTCCACGGTTCGAAAAAAGTCTGTCATAAGATGAACAAACTTTCTAGCACTAGTAAGAATAAAATGAAAAATTTAATATACGTGCTCAGGCTAGAGAGGTACAACAAATCTCCTCTTACGTTTCCTGTCGTGAGAAATAATAGTTAGAATTATTTTATTATGACCACTCCATTCTCTCCACATGGAAAAGTACTCAGAGAATCTCTGGCCATGTATGTGGTGAGAATGGGGTGAGGTATCGAAATGGAGAGTGTATGTAAGAGTTTGAGTTGCGGTGGGCGTTGGGGGACGGGTCATAACAGTATACCCTGTGAAAATAGTTGCTGTAAGATTACCGTAGTGGCATGTGAATGGAGTGGAGCCCTTTTTCTAAGTATTCTCCAACAAGTGTAAGAAAAATAATCACGCTGCTTTCACGTAGGCATCATGGCGTTTTTTTGTGACACAGGCAAAGCGAATACCGGTGCTATACATGAAATCATTATTTGCCTTTCTCTCTTTAGCACAGGTATTGGTGATGAGACAGTATTCTTGTTGGCTCACAAGGCTTAAACATCACATCTTTCACTTTCACGTTGTTTCTGATCCTTGCCACTTCATATTCTCTTGTGGCCTACGCTATCCGGTCTTAGTATTTATAAGTACTGCCTCTCTCTTTCAGCACTTGGCTCTCTTGACTTCATTGCTACTGCTTTTCGTACTCAGAGTCTCTATGATAAAAAGAATTAATTCATTTTTTTATATCTGTGCGGAAGAGAGCATTTTCCGTGTCTTATCCGACAACAGGTCTATCTGGTCCAATAGAGGCGGGCGGAGTGGAGCCGAGAGCAGGACTGTCTATTGCCAAGTCTTCCAAAGTGAATTAACCCTCACTGGTATCATATTGGCTCCAGTTATTATTTCGCTTGTGCTTGTGCATGTGTGTAGGGGGGCGGTGTGTGTGTGTGTGTGTGTGTGTGTGTGTGTGTGTGTGTGTGTGTGTGTGTAAAATATCGGGGGGTCTTGAGGAAGCTCAGTAAATTCTCTTTCAAGGCCTTTAAATAATGAAACCTCCTTTGCCCCAGCCAGAGATAGTACTAACGTACCCTCGAGTAGCTGAAGAGTACTGTAACCACCTGACCGCCACCTGCCTCAGATAAAGTCATCCATTGTAAGCTGGAACAAAAGCCTTAAGGAATTAATTTTCTTCCAAAAGGCTAGTCGTAAATGGTGTTTAACATCTTGGGTGTCGTAAGTATCTCTTACGCATTGTAAAACTCTAAGAAGCCAACGAAAAATTAAATACAAAATAGGTACTTTGCAGACATTAAGGTTAACCCTTTCACTCCGATGCCGGCTCGTATACTTCATTAGCTCGACCATCAGACAACGTACTCAGCTTACGACAGACATTTCGAGCTGGAGAGGTAAGTAACAATTTTCATTCAACACTTCACTACAGGTGTAAAGGTAAATATATATATACAGGGTGTAACGCGACGTATGACAAAAACTTACACCAATGATCTATCATGTAATTCTGAGTATATTTTGTTCTATAAACATATGCTCTCTGCGACCCCAGTTCAGTACCCAGCATTCGGCTGTTTTGTGTAAATGCTCGTCTCTTGCATGTGACATTGGGTAAGAAACTTCGCAGAGCGACGGGAGACGGAAATTATTATTAGCTTATACTGTACAATACATAAAAATCCCATATCCTATCAGTACACACGAGTTTTAAGAAGAAACTTTACGTAGTCTATTGATTCTTTAACATAAAGTTTTGCATTCATGCAATTCTTTTGCACATATCGACTGTAATTAAGGATTAAATTCAAATTTTATGGCTTGCAAGGGAGTAGGGAGGGGAGGGAGAGACAGGCTGGTGTTTTGTTGCCAGTTATGTAATATTTGGTTCGTAGGATGTTGCTACCAACATTATCATAACACCCACAGCTCATTTAGTGAAAAAACGTTATTCTAAAGGGAGATTAGCTTCACTTTAAGTCAGGAAGAGCTTTTTTAATCAATTTTTGTGCTTCAAGTAAACGTGGCGCCATTGGGTATCTCCACCTGTGCTCCTCTCTGCAGCACATCATCGCAGAATCCGTAAAAAAATACACGATATCTGCTATTTTTCATTGCTGTACGTACGTGGCATGCTGTTTCATGAACATGGTAGAAGCTGAACCCGGTGAACAACATAACGCGGAGAACAGTATTTGAAAGTATGTGCCTCCCCTGCAAATGTTCCCGTTCAAATAGCCAGTGGACGCAAGATTGCCAAGTCCATATCATCAGTCTCGCTAGTTTAGTCCTGAAAACTTGCTAGAATGTCGCTAGATAAACACTGCAAAACATCGCTAGAAAATACGATAAAAATCTCTAGGAATATCACCTAAAAATTGCAACAATATCCAGAATGTAGCTAGATATCATGTTGCCAGATGTTAGATACCGCAAGTAGAAGCAAGAAAATAGGTCTAGCAACATAGTCGTTACATTGGCAATCCTGTATCACTGTTCTCACGTCAGTATATGAAAAAAAATGGTGCCACGTTTACTTGCTGCAGAAAAATTGTTATGAATAATAATATTACTCCTGACTTAAAGTGATGCTAGTCACCAGTATGGTAATGTTCTTTCACTGAATGAGCTGTAGATGTTATGATAATGCTGGTAGAAACATCCTACGAACCAAATATTACATAACTGGCAACAAAACACCTTCTCATGTCCTCCCTCCCTCCCTACTCCCTTGCAAGCCATAAAACTTGAAAATTTAATCATGAATTACAGTCATTATGTGCAAAAGAATTGCATGAATGCATGACTTGATGTTAAAGAATCAATAGACTACGTAAAGTTTCTTCTTAAAACTCAGGTGTACTGATAGGATATGGGATTTTCCCATGTATTGTAGGCCTACAGTATAAGCTAATAATACTCGTCTCCCGTCACCCTGCGAAGCTCTCACCCCAAGCGGCACATGCAAGAGACGAGCTTTTACACAAAACAGCCAGATACTGGGTACTGAACTGGGGTCGCAGAGAGCATATGTTTATAGAACAAAATATACTCAGAAATTTATGATAGATCATTGGTGTAAGTTTTTGTCATACGTCGCGTTACACCCTGTATATATATATATATATATATATATTGAAATATATATATATTGAAATATAAACATCAACTTGACACACATGAAATGAAAAAGACTTTTGAATTGCAGCTAGCTACCTGCCCCTGCCCTTATATTTGTCTCTCTGACTACGTTATCCCCTGTCGTTATCTCTATCTGTCAGCATGTCTGTCCCTGTCTGTCTCTTTCTGTCTGTCCACCTTTTTGTTCCCGTCTTTATCTCTGTCTGCCTGTTTGGCCTCTCTCTATGTCTGTATACTGGCATCGTTCTTCGAAATTTACCTTCCAACTGAATGCTGTGTTAAAGTTTCTCTGTCATACTGTTATATCATTCGTCAGAATGACTTTTTTCTGTCTATTGCTTCTAATCTATGTTATAAATTCATCTTCATACTGTTGTTAAAGAAGATTAGGACGATCTCTCTCTCTCTCTCTCTCTCTCTCTCTCTCTCTCTCTCTCTCTCTCTCTCTCTCTCTCTCTCCCTAAGTCTATTCAAACTCAATTCCCTTCTCACTTAGAGGAATTTGGTGCACCTCGACAAAGAGCATACACTGTCCTCTCATCCAACACCGTCTGACACCGTGCCATTCGTTCCAACTTCATGCCATTCCTTCCAGTACCTTGCCATTCCTTCCGACATCGTGACATTTCACTTGACACCGTGCCATTTCATTCATACCATACTATACCATTCAAACTTTCTCTGTGATGTACCAATTCTGTTCCATATGATATTAAACCATACATGACCCCCCACTCGTTCCTCAGTACGTCTGGTTACATACGGCACCATTTCGTGCGTTCGATATCTTTTCATTTCGTACAGTGGAAGCATACATTCCCATCTCATACCCTATAGAGATGCAAAAACACCTTGGTTAAATCATATTTCGTCTAATGCTGTCCACAACAATGGGAGGGCCTACAAAAGGTACCGGAGCCAACCCCACCCCTAAATCTGATCTTTTTAATGTTTCTGCCCGGAATCGAGAGCCTTTAAGTCTGTGCTTCGCTTTGCTTTAAAAATAATTTCATTTGTACTAAATGCTATCTAATCTCTCCAATTCAAATTCTTCCTTCTTCTTGCACCTTGCCAAACACCTTTCTAACAACTTTTACCTCATCATCATTCCCCCTCTTTTCCACTCAGATGATTGTGTATCTGTTTTCTTCTACTGATAAAGTAGAACTTCTACTTCACTCAGACTTTCTCCTCCAATCCCACCTTAACCCCGCCATGTCCCGGCAGATTTTTCACCAATGATCCCCCCTCAGTCCCTGCAAGATTTTTCGAAAAGATTTTATTTGTTTTTTTGCTAAAACCTTCACTTTTTATGAGAAACATCGAAAATTCAGAGAGAAATTGCTCACCTAATCTTGGAAGCGGTCCAAACAGGTGACCTTCCACACTACATAACTTTTACCGTATTATCTGTTTTTTATGGGAGAAGGGTAACTATTCCAAACCACGCAGAATAGGTAGATATTTATTTATTTGATACGAATTTATATGTAGTACAAAAGAGTATATTGATTTTTTCAGACAGTAATATAGGCAATATAAGCATTGTCTGTGGTAATTATAGGGGCATTTGTCTTCTTAGTATAATAGGAAGAAGTGTATGGTAGGATACTTATTGACGGAGTTAAAAGAAAGAACAGAGGAATTAGGTAGAGAAGAACAGGGAGGCTTTAGGAAGGGAAGAAGTTGTGTAGATCAGATATTCATTCTTAGATCTTTAGTGGAAAAGTTTCTAGAGATGGGAGAGAAGTTGTATATGGCTTTCATGGATTTGGAGAAAGCATATGACAGGGTGGATAGACAAGGATTGTGGAAAGTATTAAGAATATATGGAGTAGATGGGAAGTTGTTGAACGCTGTGAAGAGTATGTATGATGGTGCTAAGGCTGCAGTGCGTGTGGATGGTGAACTAAGTGAATTTTTCTCTTTGAAGGTTGGGTTGAAACAGGGATGTGTCATGTCTCCATGTTGTTCAATCTGTACATGGATGGGGTAATAAAAGAGGTACAAGGTAGGGTAGTGGATGTTGGAGTGGCCCTGGTGAGAGATGATAGTGTTTGGAAACTCCCTGTACTGTTGTTTGCAGATAATACTGTGTTGTTGAGTGAAGACGAAGGGGAGCTGCAAGGCTTGGTGGATGAGTTTGGGAAAGTGTGTAAGAAACGGAATCTAAAGGTGAATGTAGGGAAGAGTAAAGTAATGGTCTTTGAGAGAGGTGAAGTCAGTGAATGTACAGCGAGATTGGATGGTGAGGAATTGGAAAATGTGAGTACGTTTAAGTACTTGGGTAGTGTGATGAGTAAGGATGGAGGTTTGGAGGGTGAAGTGCTTGAAAGGGTACAGCAGGGAAGAAAGGTTGCTGGTTCTTTGAAAGCAGTGATAAGAAACAGGGAAGAGAGCATGGAAGTGAAAAAGTTACTACGTGACAGCATTGTGATACCAACTCTAACGTATGGAAGTGAAGCTTGGACGTTGTTGGAAGGACACAAGTCAAGAGTGAGAGCAGTGGAAATGAGTTATTTAAGAGGAGCCTGTGGAGTCACATGGAGAGACAGGCTGACGAATGAGGATATAAAGGAGCGTTGTGGTGTGGATGTGGATGTGATAGGATGCGTTATGAGGAACACACTGAGGTGGTTTGGCCATGTGGAGAGGATGGAGGGTGAGACACTGAAGAAGAGAGTGTATGTGAGTGAGGTGGAGGAAGAGAGGGAGGAGGCCGAGGATGAGATGGAGGGATGGGGTGGAGAGGTATATGAGAGAGGGGGGTGTGAGTTGGGAGCAGGGCAGTGAAATGGCGCGGGACAGGGCGACGTGGGCGATTTGTTTGTGGCCACCCCAAACGGGATTGAGGCGTCTGGCAATATATAGATAGACAGAAGCATTGTTTCACTCACCAAAAACATCAACATCCCGCACCTTTTTGGCGACGTTACCTCCTCATCACTTGAGCTCATTTCTCCCTCTGGAGCCACGTAAACTTTGTCCTCCACATTGTCATCCACTGGGGAATCACTCTCGCCTTGAATTTCGTTCTGTGACGCGACATGTCTTTACTGGCCAGGTCACTGGTAAAAAGGTGAGTTGCCGAGAGGTCATGCAGGGCAAGGCATTGTCCCCGCCTGGTTTCGGGTAGAGGAAGGTGTCCCATGTAAACGTACCAAAAATCATGCGCGAAATTTAAAAAATGTGCAAATGACGGACCTCGCAATTGCAAAACATTTGGGTATGTCATCGGGTGTCACCGTGACAAAACGTGGAGACGTACGCATATATCAACGGGACATGGTAGGTTAAACGATTCTGGGGCTGTGCCTCCATCACTTTCCCCCTCTGACTTCCTCATGGCTGACATTAACTTTAAAATTTGTTCAACTGATGTATTTTCTGCCATCACTGGCCTCAATACTAACAAATCACATGGGCTTGACGAAGTCCCTCTTGTTGTCCTCAAGAACTGTGCTTCTATGCTTACACCCTTCCTAGGCTAACTCTTTCACCTTTATCTGTCAATTTATACCATTTTTTTTTTTCTTGCTGGTTTGCTCTCATTCAGCCTGTCCCAAAGAAGGATGGCTATTTCCAGTCCTTTAACTGTCGCCCAATTGCATTAACATCCTGTACTTCGAAAAATTTTGAATCAGTTCTTAAAAAAAAAATTAAAGTGCATTTCCTATCACAACTTTCTTATTGTCAGGATGGGTTCTGCCAGGGTCGCTCCACTGGCGATCTTCTCACCAACCTTTCAGACTCCTATTTTATCCTCCTTTTACAAGTTTAGCGAAAGCTTTGCCATTGCACTTGACATCTCAAATGCTTTCGATAATAGTACATCATCTTTAAACATACTTGGGGCTTCATTCTCTCGGGATATATCTTGGAAATCTCATATTACTTCACTTTCATAATCTCCTTCCAAGAGATTAGGTGTGCTCAGCCGACTCTGTGCCGTCTTTGCCGCTGCATAACTGTTGCCTTTATACATGGGTTTTATTCACTCCTGTGTAGAGCACAACTTTCACGTGTGGGGAGGCTTCCCACAGACAGTTCTTCACAACAAGGTGGAGTCAAAGTCTTTTCATCACATTAACTCTCCTCCTCTTATTTGCTCCTTTCAACCTCTGTCTCTTCACCGCTCTGTTTCATCTTCATCTCTTTTCAATTACTGCTTCAATGGTCACTGCTCCTCTGAATGGTCTGCTTGCATCCCTCCATCAGTACGGTTGGCGAGTAGCATCTATCCAACAACAATCTCTCATTGCTTTTCATTCCAACTCTCTAATGCAGGAGTAATCCATTATTCCAAGTTCTTCATGTATGCAACAAGTCACCTCTGGAAACGCCCTCCTCTACCTGTATTTCGTACTGTCTATGACCAGCAGTCTTTCAAACACAGTGTGTCCAGGCATCTCGATATGAAGGGATCTTGAATTTGGCACTCTGTTATCTCGTTTTTGCTTTCTTCTTTGAGGGAACAGTCTTACGAGCTTATGGCCTTTGGTTCTTTCTTTCATGCATTAAAAAAATATTTAGTACAATTTTGTCTGCCATCGCGCCATTACTGATGTTCCATACCAGTCTCCTGGTCCGTCCACCCGTCCGTGGGTCCGCTAATTTGGCATTTCGACCGTGCCATTCTGTATCTGTATGTCATTCAAAATTTCCCGTTTTGTTTTACGGTCCAGTGTTCCTGCGACGTGCAATTGTCCCGTTCACCCAGTTTGCAGCTCAAACTTTTTTTCTTC
This sequence comes from Coenobita brevimanus, assembly GCF_032717465.1. Classification (NCBI taxonomy): domain Eukaryota; kingdom Metazoa; phylum Arthropoda; class Malacostraca; order Decapoda; family Coenobitidae; genus Coenobita; species Coenobita brevimanus. Next base: position 7,093 of record NW_027644843.1, on the reverse strand, counting down.
TTTGTACCCCTACAGTAGTGCCACTTTCATTTTATAAAGCTAACTACTTTCATGTTGCTAGAAGCCCATCTTCTGTCGCTAATAGTCTTTTAACTGGCACTTCTTCCGCAGATTTTCCAACTCTTTTCTATAACTGTTTCTTTTGTCATGGTATTTTTCCATTACTTTAAGCCATATTCTTCCTCTTGTTCCGATTCTTTTAATTATTACTTGTTTCTCAATTTTTTTTTTTTGTTTATTCACCTGTTTTCCTTAATTATTTTCAACGTACGCTTATTTTCTGTCTATTCCCCCATGTTAGCGGACATACTTTTTTTTACACTTGTATCACTCTCATTGTTTCATTCTTAGTATTGTATTCATTTAGTCTTTTGGTTGTTTACGTTTTGCTTATCTGTATTTCCATTTTAAGCTGGTTTTGTTAAATAATATTTTTTTACTTGTGCCTAATTCTAACCTTTTCTCTGAGTCTTTTTAACTGCCTTTGCTTCCTTATCTGCATCCATATCTGACCTGGTTTGAATTATTATTTTTTTCTTCCCGTGTTTGTCATTCACTTATTACCCCCTCCCCCCTTTAGCAAGGAGAGGCGATATAGTTTATTGTCAGTGTGTGTGTGTGTGTGTGTGTGTGTGTGTGTGTGTGTGTGTGTGTGTGTGTGTGTGTGTGTGTGTGTGTGTACCTCTTCACAATATATCTAAGAAAGTTGTGGATGAATTTTCACCAAACCTTCAGGAAATAGCAACTATGAGTATGTGCAGAAGCCGGATATATTTGGTGATGATTTGACCAAAGACCACCGAATGGTAGCCGCCATATATTTTCTAAATGGGGATTGGTTTTCGGTAGAACGCGGTGACTGAATCCCGTTGAGTTTTGCAAGTTTTCCTCAAATTCGGTCTGTAGATAACTTACCTTATCCAACAACATATTTTGGCGAGCGATAAGCATTCATCCCTGAGTGCTTCTGTTTCATTTATACTTCAGCTTTTCACCCCCCTCCCCCTCGGGAAGCGATACTCTTTTTTTCGTTTTTTCCTCGTGCTACTTTTATTCTATCTAGCTAGTTACGTGCTCAAACTTTAACTTTTATTTTTCGCATCTTTTTAGCTGGCATCTTTCCTTATCTTTTCTTCTTCCTCTTTTTACTACATTCATATTTTAATTGTTATTTCTCGTACTTATAGATTCTGCTTCGGTGTTTCACCATGTTCGCTGGATGTTTATTTTTATTTATCCTCAGTGTCGTAACGTGTGTTCCGTAATCTCAGCCCCAATTTAACCTGGATTTTCTTGCTTATCCTTTCCAAATTATTATTTTTACTCGTTCTCTTACCTTTAACTATTAATTTCTTTTTTTTTTTACATCACTGTCTGTCAAAATCTAACTCTTACTCCTCACATATTGAAATTTATCCCTCACCTTTTTTTCAGTACTAACCTCTACTCCTTTTTCCCTCTACTGCTGCTTCGTTTTTACTCTTTTTCTGCGTATCTATTTTCTCCTCTTCTCCCATACTTTTTTTTTTTTTCCAATACTTCCCTGTTTTCTTCTTCTCTTTCTCTACGGTTAAACTTCTCTTTTCCTCCTGTTCGACCAGATTTTCCTCTTCATCTACTCATTTCTTTTTCTTCACATTCCCATTATTTTCCCTTCGTCATAAATTCTCTATATTTTTAGAGTCCTCGAAGCACAGCACAGTCATCCTACTTTTCTATCCACGTCTACCGCAATTTCTCTCCTTTTACCTACTTTCCCGCTTCTGCCTCCTTCCTTCCATTCTCCTTCATAATCACAATTACTCCTCCACAGCAGCATTATCTAATCTATTTTTTATGTTTATCGAAGTTTATCCCAGTCACCCATGTCCTATCTACCTGTTTTTTTTTTCCATTATTTTTATCACTATTTCTATTCCCCCCCCCCCCTTCATTCCACCCCTGCTTCATCAAAATCCCATGGGGTTCTTCGTCTCTCTCTCTCTCTCTCTCTCTCTCGGTCTATCCTCTTTTCTTTTTCTCCTCTTTTTCACTGAACTCTAATCTTTTTCCTCTTTTTCAACCACCGTCCGTCTCTTCATTCTTAAAACTCCATTAATTTCTTCATACCCAGTACCTTATCAGCTTCATACATTGTCTAAATTCCATTCTCTCCCTTTTTATAATGTTTTCCCTCTTTCACAGCCTCATTTTCCTTCATCTTCCATTTTCCCTCAACTTCTATCTCGTTCCTTTCATTTTCCCTCAAAATTCCAGAGATTTCTTCGCGTTACATATTTCCTCATCCTTTTCACACTTCCTGCTTTTTTTCATATGTCTCTCTTCTCTCCCATGCGTTTTAGCTTTTGCATCTATATCCTTCTCAGCCTCGTTCTTCATCTGAATCTCAAAAATTCCTCCACGTCAAAAATTTCTCCCTCTTTCTACAACCGAGGTTTTATTAAAGTTTCTCCTTCTTTCTTTTCTTGTTCTTTTACCTCCTTTCCTACCTACTTTTTCCCTCATTTGTGCCTGTCTCCTGCTCCTGTTCCTGCTCCACTTTTTTTTTTTTAATGCCAGATATTATTTTATATCATCCACGGGTTCACCGTGCCGGAAATCTATTTTAATATTTAGCAACGTCTATCATAACCTCTCCTTATTATTACCTATTTCTTCCTTTCCTTTTGCCTCTTCTTTCCTAATTCACTCCCTCATTGTTCTATTTCTTCAGACTCCCAGACATTCACCCACGTCAAATTTTGCTCCAGTTATTTAAACCCAACAACTCATCCTGGTGGTCCATTGCAACCTGTCTGAAAACACCCATTTTTGCACTTTTAACACCCCTCCTCCATTCTTGCTGACTGAGAGAGAGAGAGAGAGAGAGAGAGAGAGAGAGAGAGAGAGAGAGAGAGAGAAAGAGAGAGAACTACCCGGTATATAAGAATGGAGAAATCAAGACCAAACACTTCACACACACACACACACACACACACACACACACACACACACATGAACACAGACCAGGACTAGTCTTTTGCCTGGCCGGGAATGAATTCCAGCAAGCGCCCCGCTCTCCATGGCGCAAAATTCTCTTCATAATTTTATTTTTTAAGGCTCGACGTTCCATGCACGCTGTGCAGAGAAAGATTCGCCTCCTTTAAACTAAACTCTTTAATACTGACAGAATGTGATGACGTACATTGAAGTGGGTTACGTGACGTAATTTCTGTTATTCTTGCTATATTCAGACGCTTCTGTTCAGCAGAACTAAAAGTGTGTTGGTGTGACGTAGCCATATCTGTGTTTTATTCGTGATGCATTTTTATCTCTTTCTTATTGGATCGTCTACGATCTCTGCACTACTGAAGTGTCTGATTGCATCCCTCCTCCATTTCTGTGGACCCGTCTGGCAGCGCACTCGCGGCCCTTTTCTGTTAACCGATCTTCGATGCTCTACTTGAATGCAGCAGTTTTACTCTGGAACTGTCTTCCTATGTTTTCATTTCCCTCCGTCTATGACCGCTAGTCCTTCAACTATCACGTCTAGTCGTCTCGAAATGAACACATCTTGATTTTTTCCTCTTCTATTTAATATTCATTTATACATTTTTAATTATTCATTAGCTACAAAAATCAACTTTGCCGGGTTCTTGCATATTTTTGTGAGCTTTGTAGGGCCGTCTTGAAGTGAAAGGGATATTGAAGGCTTTATTAAGCCTTCCATTTCAGAAAATTTCGCCTGTGCTGAACGTAATTACCAGGAGATATTAAGCATATACTGAAATTAAAACTAGGTAACAGTAATGACTGAGGTAATATTGACAAAATCTGCTGAATTAATCTGCGGTGGACGATGGTGTGGATGAAATTAGTGTAAATAATTCGTACTCCACTGTGACATTTATATATTTTATCTTTCAAGATATTCACAGAGGAAATATGTGCTGCATGTGAGGTGGTGTGTGGGATGAAGAGAAGACGAAAGGGGGTGCAAGGAACAGCATGGTGCAATGAAGAAGTGAGACAAGCTGTGGCACAAAAGAAGAACACATATAATGAATGGATGAGAAATAGGGGCGTGGAAGAAGTTGAGAGACGGAAGAAAGAGTTATATGTAGAAAGGAAGAGATGAAAAGATTAGTAAGAGAGGGTAACAAGAGAGTGAATGAGGAATTTGGAAGGAATTTCAGTGTCAAGTGGAGGAAGTGCACGAAAATGTTCTGGAAAGAGGTGAAGAGTGTCAGACAGGGTGGCAATGAAGTTAGTAGGGGAGTGAGAGATAAAAATAGTAGAGTACTAATTGAGAAGGGAGAAAAAGTGAGCAGATGGAGAGAGCACTTTAAGGAATTGTTGAATACAGAGATTGAAAGTAATGCAAGTATAAGTGGCTGGGGAATGGCTGGGAGAAGGAGGGAGGTGAGAAGACAGGAAGAAATCAGTAGGATAGAAGTTGTGGAAGCAATGAAGAAAGTCAAAATGGGGAAAGCCTCAGGAATTGTTGGAGTGTGTGGTGAAATGCTGAAGCATGGGGGAGAGATAGTGGTAGAATGGATGTGGAAGATGTGTAGATTAGCCTGGAAGGAAGGTAAAGTCCTGGATGATTGGAAATCAGGTATAATTATACCCTTATACAAAGGAAAAGGGGAAAAAGATGTTTGTGGTAATCATAGGGGCATTTGTCTTCTTAGTGTAACAGGAAAAGTATGCGGTAGGATACTTATTGACAGAGTTAGGGAAATAACAGAGGAATTAGTTGGAGAAGAACAGGGAGGTTTAGGAAGGGAAGAGGTTGTGTAGATCAGATATTCATTCTTAGATTTTTAGTGGAAAAGTGTCTAAAGAAGGGAAAGAAGTTGTAGGCGGCCTTAATGGATTTGGAGAAAGCATATGACAGGGTGGACAGACAAGGATTGTGGAAAATATTAAGAATATATGGAGTAGATGGGAAGTTGTTGAATGCTGTGCAGAGTATGTATGAGGGTGCTAAGGCTGCAGTGCGTGTGGATGGTGAACTGAATGAGATTTTCTATTTGAAAGTTGGGTTGAAACAGGGATGTGTCATGTCTCCTTGGTTGTTCAATCTGTATATGGATGTGGTTATAAAAGAGATACAAGGTAGGGCAGTGGATGCCGGAGCGGCCCTAATGAGAGAGGGCAGCGTTAGGAAACTTCCTGTATTGTTGTTTGCAGATACTACTGTATCGTTAGGTGAAGACGAAGTGGTGCTGCAAGGCTTGGTGGATGAGTTTAGGGGAGTGTGTGAATGTAGGGAAGAGTAAAGTTATGGTCTTCGAGAGAGGTGAAGTTAGTGAATGTACAGTGAGGTTGGAGGATGAGGAAATGGAAAATGTAAGTACGTTTAAGTACTTGGGTAATGTGATGAGTAAGGATCGAAGTTTGGAGGGTGAAGTGCTTGTAAGGGTACAACAAGGAAGAAAGGTTCCTGTTTCTTTGAAGGCAGTGATAAGAAACAGGGAAGTAAGCATGGAAGTAAAAAAGTCGTTGCATGATAGTATTGTGATACCAACTCTAACGTCTGGATGTGAAGCTTGGACCTTGCTGAGAGGACGAAAGCCTAAAATGAGATCAGTGGAGATGTGTTATTTGAGGGGAGCATGTGGAGTTACATGGAGAGTTAGACTGACAAAGGAGGAAGTGAAAGGGCATTGTGGTGTAGATGTAGGGTGTTACAAAAGCGTTAGGAGAAATACACTGAAGTGGTGGCCATGTTGAGAGGATTTACAACAAGAGACTAACGGGAAGAGTGTATATGAGCGAGGTGGAGGGGAGGGGGGAGAGGAAAGGAGAGACCGAGGATGAGATGGAGGGATTTAGTGGAGACGGCTGAAGAGTCACACTATCGTGACCATAATATAGGATACAAAAACCCACACTGGCAGACGAAAAAAGATGTACTCCAAACAGTTTCGGCGACAGCTGTCGCCCTCTTCAGTGGATCTACAGACCAAGAGTGGTCTTTTCGTCTGCCAGTGTGGGTTTTTGTATCCTATTTAGTGGAGAATTATATGAAGGGGGGGGGGTGAGCTAGGGGTAGGACTGTAATATGGCGGGGGACAGGGCGACATGAAGGCGGTTTGTTTGTGGCCACCCATTAAGGGATTAAGGTGTCTGGCAATAAATAGATAGATAGGTAACCTGTATCACGTGTAGCCGTGAACCTGGTTGCATCAACAGTGATTATGTACTGAAAGAATTGACCAGTTGGTGCAGAAACATTCTCTGGCATTGCTGTGTTTATGAAAGATCTGTTTTTATGAAAGATCTGTTTTTTGGGCCTGCCAAGCACCTTAACTGTTTCTCTACACAACACTGGCCACTAGCAAGTAATGCTAACATCAGACTGTGCGTAGTGTATCGTGTTATATCCTTGTGTAACTGAGTGATGGTGATCGCCTCCTGAGCAAACCCAGAGTTGATTGTGTTAATGAAGATATTGTAATGAAGAAATCATTATGTTGAACAGAAAATGTACCGGTCATTGCCCAGGGCATTTCCCAAACAATATTATTTTACTGATCATGTACGGTGGTGTCCTGATATAATGCGATCTGATCATGATTCGTGAAGACGAGTGGATAATATTTCAAAAGATGTGAAAATGAAAATGTTTCTTGTGTAGCCTTGAACCTAGTTGTGTTCGTCGATACTGTTATTAAACAATCGTCATCTAGTGCAGTAGAAATTATGCTGGTGAGCGCTCTGGATCTTTCCCCTATCGTATTATTTCATCGATCATACAACAGTATAATACTGTTATGATGTGATGTGCAGAAATTCTTGGATAGTGAGTGGATACTGTTTCAAATTGTGAACATGGAAAAAAAAAAATCATCTTAAGTGTACCATTGTGTTATGTTTTGACTGCTTGATTTGCCTGTTACATGAGGAGATGATAAAGAGTTCCATTTAGTTAGCATAACATAAATAAATCGTATGCATTGTGAAATGTGGGCCCAACGAAGTTGACTGTACATCCTTATGTGATTCAATGCTGGTGATTATTTCTTGTGTTACTCTGAGCCTGGTTGCATTAGCGACTTTGTGTGAAGATATTTTCGTTAAGGCAGCATTGCAAAATTAAGATGAA
>NW_027644842.1:0-24990 GCF_032717465.1 Coenobita brevimanus | reverse complement strand
ACTCAGCTTCGGCCGGGGCATGTACCAGGGTGGAGAATTCCCTGACGGTAGGATCTGTCCGTATTGGAGAGAGTGCAGCTCCTGAGCCCCTCACTCCGGCTTGTCTCCTACTGCGGGAGGAACACCACGCCGGCGGTACCTTGCCATGGCGAAAGGGCGACCTCGATCACCCTATAGGTGTCCCCCGTACGCCGGGCAAGTTAACGGCTACAGCCGAGGTGCACAATAGGGGAAGTAGAGCCCCGACTCAGACCTATAGACACACTCAGGGAACCACGAAGAGCGTGAATCTCCCTTTAGCCTCTTTCCCTTCGGGGAGCCCTTCATCGCCATCCAGGCTTATAGGCCCGGAGGAGACACTAGAGTGGTGACAAGGCCCGATAACGGACTTACCGCCCACACCCGGGAGTTCTTTAGCCTTGCCAGAGCCCTGCAGGAGACGCTGCCGCAGCCCAGCCCTGATGGCACTTCTCCCCCTGAGCATCCTCAGTCCCAGGACGCCCAGGCCCACCACCGCAGTCTACAACGACGGAGATCTAGGCTCCCTCACTCCCCGGAGGCAGAGGAAGCAGGCCCGACTACTCCGGCTGTTCGGCCCTAGCCCCGAGGGCCCCCGATCAGGTCGAGGCCCCCAGACCACAGGGCCTCCCTGCACCCCACCAGCGCGGCCCTAGGAAAGGAGCCGCCCCTCAGGTCGAGGCCCCAGACAGGGGAGCCTCCCTGACAGTAAGTAGGCTACCAGTGATTTGATAACCCAGGAAACAAGGGTAAGACAGTGACAGTGATCCAGAGTACAGTGACAGTGTTTATGTAGAAGATATATTAAACAGTGGCATAACAGAAACTCGTGTAATCAGGGTAAGAAGTGTAAAGTGGTAAATAACTCAGTCCCCCCTGCATCAAGGAACCAGGGAGTTTTCTGTGAAACTAGAGGTAGGTGCGCGAGTGAGCCGAAAGGCAAGTGTATGTGTCCCCGCGACTTGGTGACAGTGTCGAGTGTCACTATCCGCACCCTACCTCTATTATAGTAATATCCCCGACACAGACTCCCAATCGCAGTGATCTAAAGTGAAACGCCCCAGTTTATTATTATCTTGAAGTGACATAATAATTAATTCAAACTAACAACCAGTGATGTAATATTCCATTCAAGTAACAGTAAAGAATATCCACGACTTCCCTGTGCCACAATGTTAATATATATGTGATCATTCTGTGCAGTTGAGTGTAATCTTGTATCTCTGTTCTCCTATGTACTAAATATCGTTGTATGTACACTGTAATGAGTAGGACTTAAGCAATAGATGTGATACGGTGTACTGTCTCTTTTTATGCCCTGTTCCTTTGTTAGTGCATTACATCCGGTCTAGTATAAGGACCCCGTTCCAGTGCTCGTGTTTTTACGACGAGAAGTCGCCTTAAAAACACAGTATTACACTGGTGGCAAGCGGTGGTTCTAGATCCGAGTAACGCACGGAGGAACGCAAAAGGGAACTTACAATGGCAGCCAAACCACACATCCAATTGCCAAGGTTCAACCCGGACCAGTGCGACATAGATATATATTTGGACATGATCAAACCCCTCCTGGACATAGGGTTCGACTCAGACAGAGAAAAGATCGCAGTCACACTACCTAACCTGGGTAAAATAATCACTAGTGTCGCACCAAAAATCGTCCCAGAACTGTTATGGGACCAATTCTCACAAATAGTGAGACAGGCATTCACACCATCAATAGGCCGAGTTGTCGCTCTCTCTCAACTCGACGCCCTCACCTACGACGGAAACCTGGATGACACATTCACCCAGGCTAGGCGCCTCGTCAGCGCTGCCTATCCTGAGGCACCACCAAATGCCCGGGATATCCATACATTCAATGCTCTATTGAGGATCCTCCCCAGCATAGTCAGGGAGCATTTCTCAATCTACGACCTGTCAGGGGACATGGAAAATGACCTATAACTCGTCCGACGTCTGCTCGCCGCCCGCCCCACACCACAGCCACTCCACGCGGTGACACGTTTTCCAACAAGGCAACACCCCCATTCCAAACCTAAGCTGCCGCCTCACCAGCCAACTACTGAGCCGCCCCCCACAGTCCCTAGAGCTTACCCGCAGAAGAAGCGACCAAACCCCAGGGAACAAGGAAACCTCATCACTATTAACCCCTGGGAATTCACGGCTTGCAGTCGCACCTGCCCTCTACACGACATTAGGGAGCAGCTCAAAGCTAGCAGGTGCAGAACCTTTCAACAAGGGCGCAAGAAAGTCTCCTCCTTAGACGACGACGCCCAGGAAGACGACGCACCGCTGCAAGCTTTCTCGGGAACAGACGACGACGACCAAGAAGACACCACTCCACAACAGATGGATTTTTAGGCCTGCTCCCGCACCTCCCCACGGTGGCGGGGGCCACCTCACAGAACTACGGACCCCCAGTTTACAACAAGATTTGGCTAAACGGGGTCAAGGCACGTCTACTAGTGGATACGGGAGCAGCCAGATCGTGCCTCTACTCCCACTTCTATTCCCGCCACATGGGTGCATTCGGCCCCCTCTTCCCCACCTCAGCCAACCTCGTCGACGCGGGGGACGGCCCCCTGCCTATCCATGGGGAAACTCGGGCCCTTCAGACCCACACCCATCAGCAAATATCCACTAGCCACCCATTCACCATATTCGACTCAACATGCAGTCAATATGATGGATATTTAGGGCTGGACCTCCTCCAGAAATTACACGCCACCATTGACTGCCATCAACGCCGCCTCCACTTCAGTCCAGCCCACCCCAACCAACCAGCAGTCAAGAAGAAAGAAGAAGAAGAAAAAAAAAAAACATCGAAGGCACAACAAGAACACCCACCCCCAAACACTACCATCAGACACTCATCTGTCCCATACCACAGACACCTAAACCCAACCCAGCCCCTCACACCACTAGACCCCCATCACCACCACCCACCACTCATCATCTGCATCCCTCCCCATCTTTTCCTGCCACTGTCGCCTCCTCTATCACCATTCCACCACACCATGAAGCTTGGGTAAAACTGAACAAACCTTCCCATACCTCCGTTCTCTTCTCACCATCCATCCCCACCGGACCACTCTCTTCCTGTCTAGTAAGCCCCACCTTCCTCCCCCCACATGCCCAGGAAATCCGTATCGCCAACCTCGCTACTACACCACTAACCCTACCAAGAGGACTCATCATTGGCGATACTGAAGAAGCCGAACCATGCCAAACGCCACCCCCAGACCCACCCACTCTCCCCGCCCTACCATCACACCTATCCCCGACCCAAACCAACAGCCTCTGACAACTCCTCCTGGATTTTCAAGACCTATTCTCCTCAGGCCCGACCGACCTTGGCCATAATACCTATCTCAGCCATGAGATACACACGACCGGACCTCCAATCCGCCAACCATCACGACGGAAAAATCCTAAGCAACGAGAGGAAGAAGACCGGCAGGTCCAGGACATGCTAGATGCCGGCGTAATCTCCAACTCTACTAGCCCATGGTCCTCCTCGGTGGTACTCGTAAGAAAAAAGACGGGACAATGCGTTTCTGTGTTGACTACCGCCGAGTCAATGATGTCACAATCAAAGACGCCACTCCCCTACCACGCATCGACGACTCACTTGACTTGTTACATGGCTCGACATGGTTCTCCACCTTAGACCTGCAGTCAGGTTACTGGCAAGTCCCTGTGCATCCCGACGACAAACACAAAACCGCCTTCTCCACATCCAATGGCAAACATTATGAATTCAATGTCCTCCCTTTCGGACTCTGCAATGCCCCTGCCACATTCTTCCGTTTAATGGAGTCCGTCCTTAGTGGTTTAACTTGGGAGACTTGCTTAGCATACCTCGACGACGTCATTGTCTTTAGTCGTACATGGACCGACCACCTTTACCGCCTCAAGCAAGTGTTTCACCGCATACGCCAAGCAGGACTAAAACTGAAACCAACGAAATGCGTATTGGCGGAGAGATCAGTGTCTTTCCTGGGACATCTCATGAATGCTGAAGGCATCTCACCAGACCCAGATAAGCTTCGAGCCATCGCAGACATCCCACTACCCCGCGACGTGCACGAAGTCAGAGCCTTCCTGGGGTTAACATCGTACTACAGGCGATTCGTCAAAGGATTCGCTGACATCGCAAAACCCCTTCACGAACTAACAAAAAAAGGTGAGCCTTTTGTGTGGACCGAGACAAGAAAAACGGCCTTTACCACCCTCAAATCAAAATTAACCACCGCCCCAGTAGTCGCGTTCCCAGACTACAACCTCCCATTCCGCCTGTATACTGATGTGTCCCTCATCGCCATAGGAGCTGTCCTTGTGCAGGTACAAAATGGGAGAGAACACATCATCGCCTGTGCCAGTCGCACCCTGAACACGGCAGAGCGAAACTACGCGGCCACAAAGCGTGAGTGCCTAGGGATCATCTGGTCCTTAGAATATTTCAAGTCCTACATCTCAGGCACCCACGTAGTAGTCATTACGGATCACCAATCCCTACAGTGGCTACAGCAGTCAAACACAAACAATGCCCAACTGATACGCCGGCGAGAAACCCTCGAAGAATATGACTTCGAAATCGCATACCGACCAGGCAAGCTACACACCAACGTCGATGCCCTATCCCGTCTCCCAATCAACGCCATCAAGACAGAACCCGACCTGGTCCAAATGTGGAATTATAAACAATGCCCAACTTGGATTCCACAGACCACATTCACCAAACTCCACCCACATGGCGAACATCTCTTTGACCCGAACGGACACATTGTCCTCAGCCCAGCTACGGCCCACGACACCATGCTCCACCTCCATGCCCACAACGGCATCCACCTGGGAACAAAGAAGCTACTACAACTCTTTAACGATATGTACTGGACCCCAAACCCATCCATCATCGCAAAGATCATACAATCATGCCGAGCATGCGCCCTTGGGAAGGACATCACCCGAACGCCAGGCCCTACAGGAAAAGTCACAGCACAAAAACCGTGGCAACTACTCTCCCTAGACGTCGTCGGCCCCCTCAAACCAAAAGCAGGCTACAAGTACATAATTACCTTCGTGGATGTATATTCTAAGTTCATCATCGCCTGCCCCGCCAAGGATCACACCGCACTGTCAGTCGCCGACGCCCTCACCAGACATGTTTTCCCTTATTCTGGGATTCCACAGGCCCTTCATTCGGATAATGCTCCAGAATTTACAGGAAAAATCTGGGAAGAACTAGCCAGCATATTCGGATACAACATCTCTCACTCATCCCCCTACTGGTCCCAAGGCAACAGCATATGCGAGAGAAGCCATCGCTCCCTTATGAATCAGGTCCGCACACATATTATGCAAACGGGGAATGAAGACTGGCCTGCACACGTCAAGGTCATACAATGGGGGTTAAATACGTGCCCAAGAGAAGATGGAATAACCCCGCACGAGAGAGTCTTCGGGGAACCACCCCTACTCCTGCCACTCCGCCACCACCTACAACCGCCCACTCCACCCTCCACCACCGACCCTCTCCACCACCTCAAACGCCGCCTCCACCACCTACACTCAAAACAAGACCTAGCACCTGACACAACCCACTCCAACCCATACACACCTGGCCAGTCTGTTGTGGTTGCAAACCTCCCTACCCCACCGAAGACCTCCCCCAGATTCAACGGACCTTACAAAATTGTGCGAGTACCTAACCCATACCAAGTCACCGTGGATCAACAGGGGCAACACCGCACATATAGAAACCGCCACGTGCGCCCCTTCAACCCACCCGACACCACCCACCCCCGCACTAAGCCTACCTCCACCCCGGCCCGCACACCTGGCCACCCTGACCTTCCTCAACATCACCCCCCAGACTCCTACTACTACTCCTTCTCACCCCCCTCCTCAAACTCTCCAGCTACCAGCCCACCCCCCAATACACCATCACCACAGCCTCATACCACCACCACTACTTCACAACCAGACATTCACCCACCGAACACCCCACCACCCACCACCTCTCAACCCACTCCACCCAGGCCGCCCTCATCACCACAGCCGCCCACCCCCCCCGAAAGTCACAACACCCCCACACCCACCACCGCCCTTCCTCATGACCACTCCCATTATACACGCCACACCGCACCACCAACCATCCCCCCCCCTCACCACCGTACACCCTCACCGCCACCACGCACTCAACCAGCCTCACCACCCACACCCACCATAACCACTACCACCACCAGATCAGGACGACTCTCACGCCCACCCGCAAGATACATCCCGACACCTCCACCCAGCACACACCTACCCCAAAATCCACCATCCCCACCCACCCCCAACACCTCCCCCATAACCCTACCCCTCCACCAAGCACGTTGGAACTTTCCCAACTCCCAATTCCCCAAAGGACAACGCTCCTCCCACCAAATTAGCCCAAATAAAAGCACCAACCTCCCATCACTCTCCAGCATTCAAATTTCATCTCCCCACCAGGCACCATTCCCCCGAGATGAAGGTGACAAAAGTCCGATGGCAACCATACAACTACCCACCGACCAGAATCAGAGGCACCGACCACCTGCTACGCCTCCTACGCCGGACCAACCAGCCGTCCTCCCTCCACTTCACGCTCAGCCCCCACCAGGAGCCCAACCAATTCACCACTCACTGGGTCAGCTTCACCCAACACCTTACCCCAGCCTGCCAGACAGCCACCTCTACCACCTACCACCTCCAGTCACGGGGCCGTGACTTCAACGACGCGGAGGGTGGTAAAATGCCCGCCGTGCCCGCCGCAGGACCTCCCACCTCACCACCCCCCACACCACCACCGAGCCGCCACCCCACCACCACCCCAGGAGGACACACTGGTGAGGTTAGTAGTTCCGGGCAAGAGGGTTATCGGGGCATCCCGACCCTGAGCCCCTATTTCCCGCAAGTGCCCCAACCCCAGGCGTTCAGGCAAACTGAACTACTGTGCGGGCGGGGTAGTGATCGTCAGACCAGGGGTGGGACTGAAAAGAGGTCAGTCCCAGGTAACACTGTATTGACGGTCTTGTTACACCCTCTAGGGCAGGAGGCCCAAGGGCAAGAGGCCCAAGGCTACGGCCTAAAGTGAGAAAGAGAGATAGACACAGGCTACGACCTGACAGAGTGTGTAAAGGGGAAGGTGACCCCAGGCTCCGGCCGTAACACGCTGAGGAGAGAGAGTTGCCTGTGTGCATCCCTCTCCAGTTGCTCTTTGGCTACGGCCAGAATACGGTCCAGGGTAGAGAGACCCTGCTACCGTACGTGTAGCGCTACCCAATTACGGAAACGGCGTCCCGGGGTCGGTATCTTGCCGCAACGGACGGGTGAACCAGTTCATCTGTTAGTCGCTTTCCGTACGGGCAGACACTCGGCTTCGGCCGGGGCACGTACCAGGGTGGAGAATGCCCTGACGGTAGGATCTGTCCGTATTGGAGAGAGTGCGGCTCCTGAGCCCCTCACTCCGGCTTGTCTCCTACTGCGGGAGGAACACCACGCCGGTGGTACCTTGCCACGGCGAAAGGGCGACCTCGATCACCCTATAGGTGTCCCCCGTACGCCGGGCAAGTTCACGGCTACAGCCAAGGTGCACAATAGGGGAAGTAGAGCCCCGACTCAGACCTATAGACACACTCAGGGAACCACAAAGAGCGTGAGTCTGCCTTTGGCCTCTTTCCCTTCGGGGAACCCTTCGTCGCCATCCAGGCTTATAGGCCCGGAGGAGACACTAGAGTGGTGACAAGGCCCGATAACGGACTTACCGCCCACACCCGGGAGTTCTTTACCCTTGCCGGAGCCCTGCAGGAGACGCTGCCGCAGCCCAGCCCTGACGGCGCCTCTCCCCTGAGCACCCGCAGTCCCAGGACGCCCAGGCCCACCACCGCAGTCTACAACGACAGAGATCCAGGCTCCCTTACTCCCTGGAGGCAGAGGAAGCAGGCACGACTACTCCGGCTGTTCGGCCCTAGCCCCGAGGGCCCTCGATCAGGTCGAGGCCCCCAGACCACAGGGCCTCCCTGCACCCCACCAGCGCGGCCCTAGGAAAGGAGCCGCCCCTCAGGTCGAGGCCCCAGACAGGGGAGCCTCCCTGACAGTAAGTACCAGTGATATGATAACCCAGGAAACAAGGGTAAGACAGTGACAGTGACAGTGATCCAGAGTACAGTGACAGTGTTTATGTAGAAGATATATTAAACAGTGGCATAACAGAAACTCGTGTAATCAGGGTAAGAAGTGTAAAGTGGTAAATAACTCAGTCCCCCCCTGCATCAAGGAACCAGGGAGTTTTCTGTGAAACTAGAGGTAGGTGCGCGAGTGAGCCGAAAGGCAAGTGTATGTGTCCCCACGACTTGGTGACAGTGTCGAGTGTCGCTATCCGCACCCTACCTCTATTATAGTAATATCCCCGACACAGACTCCCAATCGCAGTGATCTAAAGTGAAACGCCCCAGTTTATTATTATCTTGAAGTGACATAATAATTAATTCAAACTAACAACCACAGTGATGTAATATTCCATTCAAGTAACAGTAAAGAATATCCACGACTTCCCTGTGCCACAATGTTAATATATATGTGATCATTCTGTGCAGTTGAGTGTAATCTTGTATCTCTGTTCTCCTATGTACTAAATATCGTTGTATGTACACTGTAATGAGTAGGACTTAAGCAATAGATGTGATACGGTGTACTGTCTCTTTTTATGCCCTGTTCCTTTGTTAGTGCATTACATCCGGTCTAGTAAAAGGACCCCGTTCCAGTGCTCGTGTTTTTACGACGAGAAGTCGCCTTAAAAACACAGCATTACATAATGAAGATGGAGAAGAGTTAGAAAAAGAAAATATCAAAACAGAAATAGAGAGATATTGGTCAAAAATATACAACAGACAACTAAATGGAATAGATATGGTGTGGAATGAGGAGAAAAAAAATCAGTACAAATGGATAGCCAGCAGAAACAACACTGGAAAAATCGAGATAAAAAGACAAAATAATGAAAATACAGATGAACAAATAATAACAATCACGCAACATTTAGGGGAACATATGGATATGGCATTACCAATAAAGAAGAATACAACATACATGGTAGAGATGGAAAACTCGATTCACTTTGGTGACTCGAGTTTTTATGAGTCACTCGCCGAAGAGAAGCGGGTAGTTGAGTCACTCGATTCACCAAGTCAGTAGCCTGGCTGCAGCAACCGTTATTTCTGCCAGCCGACTAGCCGAGCACGTCGGTGATGGGTGAGAGAGCGTAGCTCGCTCGCTCAACACTCGGTTAATCATTGAATATTGCCAACTCCCTCCTATTCATACCATGGACCTGATGCAAGAAAATTTTAATTATCGGGGTAAAGAATGAAACACCTATATTACATAAATAAAAAAAAAAACTTTACTATTCCGTTAAACAAATTGAATAAATGACATTTAGAGCAAAAATAAACATAATCCATTAAACTGTGGCAGTTAAATTCTATCTTTCTATCTTTTGGCCGACGCCATTATCCTCGATGGGGTTACCAAAACTGAATCGTCTCTAAACCAACCTTAAAAAAACTGAGGCACTGAGAGGATTGCATTGAAAAAACGTTAAAAAACGTTAAGCCATTCTGAGGTGATGTAAATAGCTTTAAATTATTAGTAGGATAAAGAAAAACATTTAGATTGCTTAATAATTTATTATTTTATTGCTACAATAAAACAGAAATGAAAAACACAGCGAGCTGTTATTTAAAATCCTTCCCAATTCATGAGTCACCAAGGGGGCGCGGTAGCACAGTGGTAGCGCGCCGGACTCGTAATCGGGGGATTGCGAGTTCGAGCCTCGCCCGGGCTGCCATGCCGGGAGTAGTAGCTCGCTCCTGTAACCCTAGCGAGGCTATATAGTCCAATACAGGGCTTAGCTCGGGGGAACTCCATTTCTCCCATTTTTTCATGAGTCACCAGTGACTCGGTGAGCCGGGCCTTGGCCGGGCCCCACCGCATCTGTCCGGGGTGGCCTGAGTCATGTAATGCGAGTTCTACGAAATCTTGTTCACACTCAATAATCGAGGCTGGAACACGCTGCCTGCAAGTGGTCCTGTGCTATGAGTGGTGATGTGTGCTCACACTACTGTTCATACCAAGAAGTGGTGTGAACACTGAGCAATACTTATACCGCGACCGGGTATGTCAAACTCGTGAGTGGTGAGCCGGGTCGGGCCCCGCCACATTTGCCCGGAGCGGCCCGAGTCAGTCGAGTTCTAAAGTTATAAGTCACTCGTGACACTCGTGTCCATAACTCGAGGCTGAAACCCGCAGCCTGCCACGAGCTGAAGGTCTGGTCACTTGGTCAGTGAACAGCCAGTGATGGTGTGGTATGAGTGGTGGTGTGTCCTCATGCCAGGCAGTGCACATACCACTCTCGAGTCTCAACCGAAATATAATGTTCGAATATAAACTTAAAATGCCCGCCGCAGGACCTCCCACCTCACCACCCCCCACACCACCACCGAGCCGCCACCCCACCACCACCCCGGGAGGACACACCGGTGAGGTTAGTGACCCCGGGCAAGAGGGTCATCGGGGCATCCCGACCCTGAGCCCCTATTCCCCGCAAGTGCCCCAACCCCAGGCGTTCAGGCAAACTGAACTACTGTGCGGGCGGGGTAGTGACCGTCAGACCAGGGGTGGGACTGAAAAGAGGTCAGTCCCAAGTAACACAGTCTTGACGGTCTTGCTACACCCTCTAGGGCAGGAAGAGGCCCAAGGGCAGGAAGAGGCCCAAGGCTATGGCCTTAAAAGAGAAATAGACACAGGCTACGGCCTGACAAAGTGTGTAAAGGGGAAGGTGACCCCAGGCTCCGGCCTTAACACGCTGAGGAGAGAGAGTTGCCTGTGTGCATCCCTCTCCAGTTGTACTTTGGCTACGGCCAGAATACGGTCCAGGGTAGAGAGACCCTGCTACCGTACGTGTAGTGCTACCCAATTACGGAAGCGGCGACTCGGGGCCGGCCTCTCGCCGGAGCAGACAGGTGATCCCGTTTCTCTGTTAGTTGTTTCCCGTACGGGCAGACACTCAGCTACGGCTGGGGCACGTACCAGGGTGGAGAATTCCCTGACGGTAGGATCTGTCCGTATTGGAGAGAGTGCGGCCCTTGGGCCCCTCGCTCCGGCTTGCTCCCTACTGCGGGAGGAACACCACGTTGACGGCCTCTTGCCTTGGCGAAAGGGTGACCCCGATCACCCTACTGATGTCCCTCGCACGCCGAACAAGTTCACGGCACCAGCCAAAGTCCACACTAGGGGGAGTGGAGCCCCACCTCAGCCCAATGAACACACTCAGGGAACCACGAAGAGCGTGAGTCTCCCTCAAGCCTCTTTCCCTCCGGGGAGCCCTTCATCGCCATCCAGGCTTCTTGGCCAAGCGGAGGCGTTAGAGTGGTGGCAAGGCCCAATTGCGGAGTTACCGCCCACACCCGGACGCTCCTTAGCACTGTCGGAGCCCTACAGGAGTCGCTGCCGCAGCCCAGCCCTGACGGCGCCTCTCCCTCTGAGCACCTGCAGCCCCCGGACGCCCAGGCCTTCCACCACGGTCCCCAACGACGGCGACCTAGGCTCTCTCACGTCCCGGCAGCAGAGGAAGCAGGCCCGAATCCTCCGCCTGTTCGGTCCTAGTCCCGAGGGCCCCCGATCAGGTCGAGGCCCCCAGACTACAGGGCCTCCCTGCACCCCACCAGCGCGGCCCTAGGAAGGAGCCGCTCCTCAGGTCGAGGCCCTAAACAAGGGGGCCTCCCTGACAGTAAGTACCAGTGACCCAACTACCCAAGAAACACGGGTAGAACAGTGACAGTGACAGTGACCCCTAATACAGTGACAGTGATCCAATGCACAGTGGCAGTGTCTAATAAAAGTTATAGTAAACAGTGATATCGTAGTAAGTCGTGCTTAAACATTAAACAGTTCAGTTCCCCCTCTCAGGAAGGAAGCGGGGAGTTTTCTGTGGAATTGAAGGTAGGTGTGTGAGTGAGCCGAAAGGCTAGTGAAGTGCTCTCCTGCGACTAGGTGACAGTGTCGGATGTCGCCATACGCACCCTACCTTTATTATAGTAACATCTCCCCCACAGATTCCCGATCACAGTGAATATAAGTGAAACTCCCCCGTTTATTTTTATCCACCAGTGACACGACAAATGTTCTCGATTGACCATCGCAGTGAAGTGATATCTCTTCTCAATAACAGTAACCCATATCCCTGACTGCCCTGTTCCCTGTGTAAAAGTATATTGGATCCAGTTATAAGTGTATTATTGTATCTCTGTGTAATTGTGTATCAAATATTGTGTATGTAGCGCTGTCAGGGATAGAATTTAAGTGATTCGGTGTACTGTCTCTTTTTATGCCCTGTTCCTTTGTTAGTGCATTACATTCGGTCTAGCCAAAGGACCCCGTTCCAGTGCTCGTGTTTTTACGACGAGAAGTCGCCTTAAAAACACAGCATTACAAAACTAATACTAAGTGAACGAGTTAATGAAAACAATGACTCGATACACCCGATTCAGCGAAAGGAATCGTTCGATTTGAACGATTGACTCGCGAGTCTTACATCACTAATACATGGAAAAACCAGTAGTAACAACAATACAACTGAGAGAAAATATAAAGAAACTGAAAAATAAGAAAGCGCCGGGACCAGACATGCTAAAACCAGAATTATATAAAATCCTAATAAAAAGTGACAAGATAATGGACACGATGACAGTGTGTTTTAATGAAATAATAGATAAAGGAAAGGCACCAAAAGAATGGAAAGAATCAAGAACTATGATGGTGCCAAAAGTAAACAAACCAAAAGCAAACGAATTAAGACCAATAGCGTTAACTAACGTCTCGTATAAATTATTCATGTCAACTGTCATAAAAGATAGAATAGAAGAGCATCTAAGGAATAATAATGAAATAAAGGAAACACAAAATGGATTTACTGAAGGAAGAAGAATTGAAAATAACCTTTTCATTTTAAAATATTGTATAGACAAAATTTATGAGCAGAAAAAGTCTAGTAGTAATATCAGTAGACTTTGCAAAAGCTTATGACTCAGTAAAAAGGAAGAAAATGATTGAAATACTAAAAGAATACAAGGTACAAGAAGATATAATAGAGGTAATATACGGGGGACAAAACAACAATAGAATATGGCAAAGAAAATAAAACAGAAATAAATATTAATAGTGGCATAAGGCAAGCATGCACAAGCTCAACCACAATATTTAAAATGATAACCTACTATATAATAAACAGGTTGGAAAAAGAAGGCACAGGGTATAAGGATGAAATATTTAAAATAGCAGCACTATTCTTTGCAGATGACGGGCTGCTACTAGCTCATACAAGACAAGAGGCAGGAAAAACTGTAGACAGTTTGATTACAGTAGAAGAGTGTGGGCTTAATATAAATAAAACAAAAAGTAAAATCCTGATCTTTAACATGAAAAACAAACCCGAAAAACGAAGAGAGATAGAGGTAACAAATGAAACCAAATATTTAAGAATTACAATAAACGACCAGAGAAGATGCTTTAGAGTGCACAAGAGACGGATAATTGAAAAAGCTAAAAAGATGGCAAACATCACATACACAATTATAGCCCAAAGTGTCAATAAGGTACTTAAAATGCCCGCCGCCGGACCTTCCACCTGGCCACCCCTCACCCCACCACTGGGCCGCTACCACACCACCACCCCAGGAGGATACAACGGTGGGGTTAGTGACCCCGGTCAAGAGGGTCACCGGGACACTACTGTCCTGAGCCCCTGTTCCCCGCAACTGCCCCAACACCAGGTGACCGGGGAAAGGCAACTATCTTGCGGGCGGGACAACCAGCATCAGAATAGGGGTGGGACTGAACTAGATTCAGTCCCAGGTAACACCGTATTGATGGCTATTGTTACACCCTCTAGGGCAAGAGGCCTAAGGGCAGGAGGCCCAAGGCTACGGCCTAATGAAGTGTACCAGGGTAGAGATACCCAAGGCTCCGGCCTTAGTACACCCCGAAGAGAGAGTTGCCCCAGTGCATCCCTCTCCTGCTGTTCTCTCCTACGGGAGCAACACCGCGCTGACGGTCCCTATACGTGGCGGGGAAGGAGCGGCCCCGTACACCCTTCAGTTGCTTCTCGTCGGGAAGATCAGCTCCCGGCTATGGCCAAAGTACGTACCAGGGTAAAGAGCCCCTGCTATCGTACGTGCAGCTTTTCCCTACTACGGGAGCAACACCGCGCCGATGGTCCCTATATGTAGCGGGGAAGGAGCGGCCCTGTACGCCCTTCAGTTGCTCCTTGTAAGGCGGGTAGGCGTCCGGCTCCGGCCAAGGCACGTACCAGGGTAGAGAAGCCCCTGAAGATAGCCTCAGTACGTACTGGAGAGAGTGTGGCCTCTGTTCCCCCTACTCCTGCTTTTCCCATACTATGGGAGCAACACCGCGCCGATGGTCCCTATACGTGGCGGGGAAGGAGCGGCCATGTACGCCCTTCAGTTGCTCCTCGTACGATGGGTAGGCTCATGCCCACAGCCAAAGTATGTACCAGGGTAAGACAACCCAAGGCTCCGGCCTCAGGACGTACCGGAGAGGACACGGGCTACGTGAGTCCTTCTCCAGCCTCTTCCCCCTGTGGGAGCCCTTCGTCACCACCTGGGAATATAGCCCCGGAGGTGTCGCTAGAGTGGTGGCAAGGCCCAATATCGGACCTACCTCCCACGCCTGGGAGATCCTTGTTCCTGCCTGAGTCCCGACGGAGAAGTTGCCCCAGCCCAGCCCTGTCAGCGCCTCTCCCCATAGGCGCCCGCAGTCCCAGGACCCCCAGGCCAGACCCACCGGCTCCCAACAAAGGCGACCAAGGCTCCCTCACCCCAGGGAGCCATGACAGGCCCTACTATTCCAGCTGTTCAGCCCCAGTCCCGAGGGCCACCTCTCAGGTCGAGGCCCCCAGACAGGAGGGCCTCCCTGCACCCCACCGACGATGCTCCGACTCGAGGGCCACCTCTCAGGTCGAGGCCCCCAGACAGAAGGGCCTCCCTGCACCTCACCGACGAGTGTGACCCGGGCAGTGACTCCCCTGCGGGTAATCCCTTGCCCTCTGCAGGCCAGGTCCCCCTAGGGATCTCCCCTAGCGCCCCTGTCACGGAGTGAACATTACCCAGGAGATACAGGTAAATAGTGACGCCCCTTGTGCCGAGAACAAACCAGGGGAAATAACAGTGAACAGTGACCGAGTGAAAACCAGTGTGAAACCAGTAACAGTTACCATTAGTCCAAAAAGAACTCAGTGCCCAGCAGGACAGAGAATGAACCTTAGAGTAATTATATGAGTCCCCCAATAAAAGAACTTTCTGTGAATGAATAGAGACTAGGGTGTGCGGGTAGATTAAATGCCTATGTGTAAGTGTCGAAGCGACTAAGTGACTGTGTCAAGTGTCGCAATCCGCACCCTGTCTTATTTATAGTAGTATTTCCCCTACGGACTTCCAATCTTGTTTATTCCCTTTGTTGTCAGTTCAGTGTATATCCTGCCTAAAAGTGACATACGGAATATAACATATATAATTCAAGACATCCCTGTATGTGCATTGTATTGTGTACTAAGCGTGACTGTATCTTGTGGTGTTGAAGGTAAACTCTGTGTCCCTGTCCCCTGTATCTCAACTATCACTCTGTGTTTTATTGTAACGGTTAGAATTAAGGCAATAGATGTGTTAAGGTGTACTGCCTGGTTTTTATGTCCTGTTCCTTTGTGGGTGCTTTACCTCCAGTCCGGAAAGAGGACCCCGCTTCAGTTGCTAGTGTTTTTAGGACGAGAAGTTGCCTTTAAAAAACCAGCATAACACTGGTGGCAGCGGTGGGATACTAAACAGGAGGAGTTGTCGGAGGCTGTTGGTTTGGGAAGGGGATAGATGTGATGGTAAGTCGGGGAGAGTGGGATAATCGGGGGGTGGTGCTTGGCATGGTTCTGCTTCTTCTGTGTCGCCAATGATGAGTCCTCATGGTAGGGTTAGTGGTGTTGTGGCGAGGTTTGCGATACGGATTTCATGGGCATGTGGGGGAAGGAAGGTAGGGGATACTAAACAGGAGGAGAGTGGTCCAGTGGGTATGGATGGTGAAAAAAGGACGAAGGTACCTGAAGGTCCGTTAAGTTTTACCCAAGCTTCGTGGTGGGGTGGAATGGTGATTGAGGAAGCGATAGTGGCAGGAATAGATGGGGAGGGGTCCAGAAGATGTGTAGTGGGGTGTGGTGATGGAGGGGGATGAAGTGAGGCGTTGAGTGAGGTTGGGTTGGGGTCATATGTACATGTGGGTTGGGGCAGGTGAGTGTCCGGGCAGTGTGTGTGTCTGTGTGGTGTGGGGGAGGTGGTGTTGTTCTTCCTTTTTCTTCCAGATTTTTTTTTCTTGTTAATTGATGCTTGGTTGAGGCGGGCTGGACTGAAGTGGAGGCGGCGCTGATGACAGTCAATGGTTGTGTGGACTTTTTGGAGGAGGTCCAGCCCAAGATATCCATCATATTGATTACAGGTGGAATCGAATATGATCAATGGGTGGGTGGTGGATACTCGTTGGTGAGTCCGGCCCACCAGACATCCACCTCCACCACATACCACCTCCAGTCACGGGGTCATGACTTTTACACCACGGAGGGTGGTAAAATGCCCGCCGCCAGACCTCCCACCTCGCCACCCTCCACCCCACCACCGGGCCGCTACCACACCACCACCCCAGGAGGATACAACAGTGGGGTTAGTGACCCCGGTCAAGAGGGTCACCGGGACACTACTGTCCTGAGCCCCTGTTCCCCGCAACTGCCCCAACACCAGGTGACCGGGGAAAGGCAACTACCTTGCGGGCGGGACAACCAGCGTCAGAATAGGGGTGGGACTGAACTAGATTCAGTCCCAGGTAACACCATATTGACGGCTATTGTTACACCCTCTAGGGCAAGAGGCCCAAGGGCAGGAGGCCCAAGGCTACGGCCTAATAAAGTGTACCAGGGTAGAGAGACCCAAGGCTTCGGCCTTAGTACACCCTGGAGAGAGAGTTGCCCCAGTGCATCCCTCTCCTGTTGTTCTCTCCTACGGGAGCAACACCGCACCAACGGTCCCTATACGTGGCAGGGAAGGAGCGGCCCCGTACACCCTTCAGTTGTTTCTTGTCAGGAAGATCAGCTCCCGGCTACAGCCAAAGTACGTACCAGGGTAAAGAGCCCCTGCTATCGTACGTGCAGCTTTTCCCTACTACGGGAGCAACACCACGCCGACGGTCCCTATACGTGGCGGGGAAGGAGCGGCCCTGTATGCCCTTCAGTTGCTCCTTGTAAAGCGGGTAGGCGTCCGGCTCCGGCTGAGGCATGTACCAGGGTAGAGAAGCCCATGAAGATAGCCTCAGTACGTACTGGAGAGAGTGTGGCCTCTGTTCCCCCTACTCCTACTTTTCCCATACTACGGAAGCAACACCGAGCCAATGGTCCCTATACGTGGCGGGGAAGGAGCGGCCCTGTACGCCCTTCAGTTGCTCCTCGTACGATGAGTAGGCTCACGGCCAGAGCCAAAGTACGTACCAGGGTAAGGCGACCCAAGGCTCCAGCCTCAGGACGTACTGGAAAGGACATGGGCTACATGAGTCTTTCTCCAGCCTCTTCCCCCTGTGGGAGCCCTTTGTCACCACCCGAGAATATAGCCCCGAAGGTGTCACTAGAGTGGTGGCAAGGCCCAATATCGGACCTACCTCCCACGCCTGGGAGACCCTTGTTCCTGCCCGAGTCCCGACGGAGAAGTTGCCGCAGCCCAGCCCTGTCGGCGCCTCTCCCCATAGGCGCCCGCTGTCCCAGGACCCCCAGGCCAGACCCACCAGCTCCCAACGAAGGTGACCCAGGCTCCCTCACCCCACGGAGCCAGAGACGACAGGCCCGACTACTCCAGCTGTTCGGCCCCAGTCCCAAGGGCCACCTCTCAGGTCGAGGCCCCCAGACAGAAGGGCCTCCCTGCACCTCACCGACGAGTGTGACCCGGGCAGTGACTCCCCTGCGGATAATCCCTTGCCCTCTGCAGGCCGGGTCCCCCTAGGGTTCTCCCCTCGCCCCCCTGTCACGGAGTGAACATTACCTAGGAGATACAGGTAAATAGTGACACCCCTTGTGCCGAGAACAAACCAGGGGAAATAACAGTGAACAGTGACCAAGTGAAAACCAGTGTGAAACCAGTAACAGTTACCATTAGTCCAAAAGAACTCAGTGCCCGGCAGGACAGAGAATGAACCTTAGAGTAATTATATGAGTCCCCCCAATAAAAGAACTTTCTGTGAATGAATAGAGACTAGGGTGCGCTGGTAGATTAAATGCCTGTGTGTAAGTGTCGCCGCGACTAAGTGACTGTGTCAAGTGTCGCAATCCGCCCCCTGTCTTATTTATTGTTATCCTGAGTGTTTTTAGGTCGTCTCCTCGTCCTAAAAACACTAGCGACTGAGTGGGGTCCTCTTTCCGGACCGGAAGTAAAGCACCAACAGAGGAACAGGACATAAAAACTAGGCAGTATACCTTAACACATCTATTGCCTTAATTCTAAAACCGTTACAATATAACACAGAGTGATATTTAAGACACAGGATACAGGGACACAGAGTTAGACTTTGATAGCACAAAATACAGTTGCACTTAACACACGATATGATACGTGTATACCAATGTCTTTAGTTATTTATATGGAGATTCCAGTATTTCATTTAAACCCAAAACATATATGCACTTGATAACAAGGGGAATAAACAAGGTTAAGAGTCCGTGGGGGGAATATTACTATAAAGAAGAAAGGGTGCGGATCACGACACTCGATACAGTTACCTGGTCGCGGCAGCACTTTACACAGGCTTTTGATTCTCCCGCGCACTCTGATCTTCATTCACAATTACGGAAAGTTTTTTTTATTCTGGGGCAGGTGTAATTACTCTACTTTCTATGATTGGTGGTCTAAGTATTTTCTACTCTGCTGGGTATGTAATTCTTTTGGATTAATAACAATTGTCACTGGTTTTACATTAATCACACTCTGTCACTGTTCACTGTTCTTCTTCCCCTGGCTTATTTTCGGTATAAGGGGCGTCACTTATTTACCCGTGTTTCCTGGGTTGTTACACTCTGTCGTCGGCCGTGAGGAGAGGACCTCAGGGGGACTCTGCCTGTAACGGGCAACACACTACCCGCAGGGGAGTCACTGCCCGGGTCCGGGCCATCGGTGAGTTGCAGGGAGGCCCTCCTGTCTGGGGGCCTTGACCTGAAGGGAGACCCTTACCTCGGGGTCTCGTCGGTGGGGTGCAGGGAGGCCCTCCTGTCTGAGGGCCTCGACCTGAGAGGTGGCCCTCGGGACTGGGGCCAAACAGCTGGAGGAGGCGGGCCTGGCATCGGTGGCTCCGCGGGGTGAGAGAGTCGGGGTCGCCCTCGCCTGTAGTCTGCTGGGCTCGCCTGGGGGTCCTGGGGGTGCGGTCATCTGCCCGGGGACGCGCCGTCAGGGTTGGACTGCAGCCTTGTCTCCTGCTGGTGCCTGCAAAGGACAGAGATTTTCCAGGCGTGGGAGGCAGGTCCAGTCTCGGACTTTGCCACCACACTGGCAACACCTCTGGGGCAACACTCCTGGGTGGTGGCAAGCAGTTCCCACAGGGGAACGAGATAGGTTGAGTGTACACGGAGACCGTGTCCTCTCCTATATACAGGGAGGGAAGCACAGAAGCGACTCTCTCTCCTGGGTCTGTCACAGCCGTGGCTTCAGGTCTTTTCACCCTGGGACCCACTTCTAGCTGTCTGCTAGGGCCTCCTGCCCTTGGAGTGGCTGAGGGTACTAACGACTCGGTGCTCACTATTGGGCCTCTTGCCCGGGACGTGGCTGAGGACACTGACACCTCGGTGCACACTATTGGGCCTCCTGCCCGGGACGTGGCTGAGGGCACTGACACCTCAGTATGCACTATAGGGCCTCCTGCCCTGGACGTGGCTGAGGGTACTGGCGCCTCAGTGCTCACTCTAGGCCGTAGCCTTGGGCCTTCTGCCCTTGAGGGTGTAACTATGGCCGTCGCCAAAACGTTACTTGGGACTGAAACCTGTTCAGCCCCACCCCACTGCTGACGATGGTTGTCCCGTCTGCAAGGTCGTTGCCGATCTTTGTTCACCTGGTGTCGGGGCAGTTGCGGGGAAAAGGGGCGCAGGTCAGTAGTGGACGGGTGACCCTCTTGCCCTGGGTCACTAGCCCCCCCGTTGTGTCTTCCTGGGGTGGTGGTGTGGCGGTGGCCCGGTGGTGGGGTGGGGGGGGCGGGGTGGGTGGTCTGGCGGCGGGCATTTTATTTATAGTAGTATTTCCCCTACGGACTTCCAATCTTGTTTATTCCCTTTGTTGTCAGTTCAGTGTATATCCTGCCTAAAAGTGACATACGGAATGTAACATATATAATTCAAGACATCCCTGTATGTGCATTGTATTGTGTACTAAGGTGACTGTATCTTGTGGTTTTGAAGGTTAACTCTGTGTCCCTGTCCCCTGTATCTCAAATATCACTGTGTTTTATTGTAACGGTTAGAATTAAGGCAATAGATGTGTTAAGGCATAGTGCCTGGTTTTTATGTCCTGTTCTTTTGTGGGTGCTTTACTTCCGGTCCGGAAAGAGGACCCCGCTTCAGTCGCTAGTGTTTTTAGGACAAGAAGTCGCCTTAAAAACACCAGCATAACAGTACTAATAGGCAAAACATACTGGAAAAGTGTGGTACTCCCAACTATACTATACGGGGCAAGTATACTAGACTTTACAAAAAACGAAATAGAGGAGGTACAAAGAATTGAAAACAGCGTTTACCGGTACATATTAGGGGCACCAAGATATGCTCAGATACCAACACTAAGAGGAGAAATAGGGGCATCATGTATGCAGAGCAGAATAATGGAAGGATATATTAAGTACTTTAAATATGGATTAGAAGAAGGTAAAAATGACTTAATTAAAAGAATAATGCAAGAAAAGATGGAAAGTAGAAAAGACCAGTGGATAAGTACAGTAAAAACATACATGAGAGAAATAGGATTAGAAAATAAATCAGTAAAAAATATTAGTATTAAAGACATCAAAGAAAAAGTAAAGAACTGGGACTCATCTCAATGGAAGAAAGAAATAAATGAAAAAAAGAGTCTGGAAATTTATAAAAATTATAAATCAAATATAAAAGAAGAAAAAATATGTTATGCTGATTGTTTTTAGGCCGACTCCTCGTCCTAAAAACGCTAGCGACTGAGAGGGGTCCTCTTTACGGACCGGAAGTAAAGCACCAACAAAGGAACAGGACATAAAAACTAGGCAGTCCACCTTTAACACATCTATTACCTTAAATCTAACACCGTTACAATATTACATAGAATGATATTCTGGACAGGGGATACAGAGATACAAAGTTACGTTAAGATAGCACGGGATATTCACATACACTGTAATTACACTTTACAATGGGTTAGGATTCTATAAGTGGATGTGACTGTCTTTCATCAAAGCCCAAAAGATCTTAGTTCACTGGCACAAGAGGAATATATAGGTTTAATGGCCTAGGGGAGGAATATTACTATAAAAGGACAGGGGAAGCAGCTCGCGACAATTGACTCGTTGGGCTGGGCGCGGTGACACTCGCCCGCGCGTACACTGGCAAGGGGGAACTCCTCTATTCTGGGCTGGGGGAACAACACTAAACTCGCGGTTCCAGAATTATAGGCTTTAGTAAAGGGCAAGTAATCACGGGCACTTATAGGTGGAATCCCTCTAATTCACACTGTCACTCTGTCACTGTCCCGGTTTCACTTTCTCGGATATAGGAGGGGATGTCACTGATCTTGCCCGTTTTTCGGGGGCGATATCACTCTGTCACTTTAAGGGGACCTCCGGGGGCTCTACCCGTGGTGGTAATCACCGTACGCGCTGGGGGGAGACTCGACCCGGGTCCGATCTACTGAGGCGTTGCAGGGAGACCCTGGGGTCTCGACCTGATGTAGACCCTCCTCTCGGGTCTCGTCGTCGTGGTGCAGGGAGGCCCCCTATGTGGGGACTCGACCTGATGTAGACCCTCCTCTCAGGGTCTCGTCGTCGTGCTGCAGGGAGGCCCGTCTATGTGGGGCCTCGACCTGGTGTGGTGGCCCTCGGGACTAGAGCCAAACAGGTGGAGAAGTCGTGTCAGCGTAGGAGGCTCTGGGGCAGGAGGAGGACAGCGTTGGTAGGCTGCTGGGCTAGCCTGGGGGTCCGGGGAGTGTGGAGGTTTGTCAGGGGACGCGCCGTCAGGTGTGGGCTGCGGCCTCGTCTCCTCCTGGTGCCTGGGGGAGACAAGAATCTCCCGGGAGTGGGAGGTAGGTCCCGACTGGGACTTGGTCTTTGCTCGGGGAACACCTTCGGGGCAACTCTCCCAAGTGGTGTCCAGCTACTCCTGCAGGAGTTGGCTGAATATAGAGGACACACGGAGGCCGTGTTCTCTCTCTTACACAGGGAGGGTAGCACAGAGGCGAGTCAGGCGACTCTCTCTCTTGTCTCCGACACAGCCGTGGCGCCAGGTCGATCGGCCCTGGGACCCACTTTTGGCTTTATTCAAAGGGCTCTTACCCTTGGGGTGGCTAGGGGTGTTGGCCCCTTATAGCTCACTATTGGGCCTCCTGCCCTGTTTGTGATAGAGGGTATTTCTCCCTCACAGGTCACTAAAGGACCTCCTGTTCTGGTTGTGGCAGAGGGTATTTCTCCCTCGTGGCTCACTGTGGCAGAGGGTACTGGCCCCTCGTGGCTCACCAGGGTTGTGGCAGAGGGTGGTGTTCCCTCGTGGCTCACTGTGGCAGAGGTGCGAACACCTCGTGGCTCACCAAGGGACCTCCTGCCCTTCTGGGGTGTAACTGTGGGCGTCACCACAATGCTACTAGGGACTGATTTTATATCAGTCCCACCCCACTGCTGTCGATGCTTTTTTTTTTTTTTTTTTTTTTTTTTTTTTTGCCTATCGACCATTGAGGCCGGAGCCTCTGGTCATTAAGGCAAAATATATACATGTATATACATTTACACATATATATATATATATGAACATATATATATACATACATATATACATACACACATCCATGCATATGAACATACACACCTTCATGCACACGTACATATATATATAATAATTTTTATTTTATTATTTTTTTGTTATTTTTTTATTTTTTTATTTTTTTATTTTTTAACCTTATATTACTTATAAACTAAAATGCCTAATGTAAAGACCCTAGAACTAATCACCTAACAGACAAATCGCTAACCTATACTAAATCCTAAGAGACAAACAACTAGACCTAAACTAATGGTAAAAAAGCCTTGACCAAGAGATCACCATCGACTGCAGATATGTAATGCCATTCTACATTACATATCTGCACTCATCACCTGTGACTGTCAGTCGAGGCACAACCTAATATAGGAGACATCAATATATGAAAGGGAACCAGACGAGTCAGGAACATTTCCATATACGTCAGCTGTCGGCCCTAATTAGAAGAACTTAAGCAAGATGGTATAATGTATTTACATAATTTGTACAAAAAGTGAAGAACCTCGGCCAGCAGACCACCATCGACTGCAAGTGCCCAATACCTTCCTATATTGCACACTTGCACTCATCAGCTGGTGACTGTCAGGCGAGGAACTTGGCTTAATGTAGGGGACATCTATATTAGAAATAGATCGGTGGGAGGAGGAACTATTTAAAATATGTCAACTGTCAACCCTAATTAATATTACAATATATACATATTTACCGTTGATAAAAACCATAACCACACAGTAAAAAAAGTCACATCACTCTGATCAGTCAGGTCTCTCTCAAGAAAGCCATCAATTTATCAGTCATAACAATGTCCCCATCACCCAGGATGGTGGAAAGGGTGAAGGGGACGTCTGCTGCGCCGCAGTAATTTATAAGTGGAGCACGTTCACGAATAAATCGCCGACAGCGCAGGATGATATGACTGATAGATAACACCGCATCACAGATGTCACAGTGCGGTGGGAAGCGTCTTTCCATATAAGGTTTCATATGTGTTAAAACGGTGGCATTAAGCCGTAATCGTGCCAACACTTTTTCTTCCAGGCGACTGGGGCGGTTGGCGGTGTCCCAGTCGCCCAGGTACGGCTTACAGGTTGGAATATTTAGTCTGGTCCACTGACCTTGCCACAGAAGATTTATTGATTTCTTTCCAAGAGAGAGACTCGACCGAAATCACGAGGAACGTCCCAAGTCTCCTCGAGCTCTACAGCCGACTTTGCAAGTAAGTCAGCCTGCTCATTACCGTAGATACGACAATGACCAGGCACCCAGATCAGCGTGAATGACTTGTTGCATGAATGCAACTTATTAACGATGCGGCCCTGGATCTCGTGAGAGTCCGTAGTACAAGATGCAATTGCCTGAAGGGCTGATTTTGAATCTGAAAATATGACAAATGAGTCATGCCTTGAATTGAGAGCATAGTCTATGGCTTTGTCAATAGCAAAAAGTTCTGAGGTAAACACAGATGTATGAGTCGGCAACCGATACCTGAGGGCACATTCGGTCGACCACACACTTGCACCCACACATTCACTCGACTTGGAGCCGTCGGTGTACAAGTGGTGGAACCCCAATTGATGAATGATAATGTTGCGAAACAAGTGGTGTACCTCCGCCTCCGACGCCTTGGCCTTTGGTGCTGGGAGCAATGTAACATCAACAGTAAAGGCAGGTGGCTCCCAAGGCGCTATATTTTTTAACATCAACTTGTCACAGTCACTGGGGTCCACACCAAGCTCCTGAGTCAGTAAGTGGAGGCGAACGTCAAGTGGCCGACGCACCCCCCGCAGAAGGTGGTGGTATTGACGCAGGGGGGTACAGGC
>NW_027644841.1:0-29898 GCF_032717465.1 Coenobita brevimanus | reverse complement strand
CACACCATGCAACACTACACCACGCAACACTACACCATGCAACACTACACCATGCAACACCACACCACGCAATAGTACACCATGCAACACTACACCATGCAACACTACACCATGCAACACTACACCATGCAACACTACACCATGCAACACAACACCATGCAACACTACACCATGCAACACTACACCATGCAACACTACACCATGCAACACTACACCATGCAACACTACACCATGCAACACTACACCATGCAACACTACACCATGCATCGCAACACCATGCAACACCACACCTCGCAACACTACATCATGCAATGCAACACCATGGAACACTACACCATGCAACACTACACTATGCAACGCAACACCATGCAACACTACACCATGCAACACCACACCATGCAACACTACACCATGCAACACCACACCACGCAATGCAACACCATGCAACGCAACACTATGCAATGCAACACCATGCAACACCACACCATGCAGCACCACACCATGCAACGCAACACCAGGCAACACTACACCATGCAACACTACACCATGCAATGCAACACCATGCAACACTACACCATGCAACACTACACCATGCAACACTACACAATGCAATACTACACAATGCAACACAACACCATGCAACACTACACCATGCAACACTACACCATGCAACACCACACCATGCAACACTACACCACGCAACACTACACCATGCAACATCACACCACGCAACACTATACCATGCAGAGCAACACCACGCAACACTACACAACGCAACACTACACCACGCAACACTACACCATGCAACACTAAACCATGCAACACCACACCATGCAACACCACACCATGCAACGCAACACCATGCAACACTACACCATACAACACTACACAGTACAACACTACACCATGCAACACTACACCATGCAACGCAACACCATGCAACACTACACCATGCAACACTACACCATGCAACACTACACCATGCAACACTACACCATGCAACACTACACCATGCAACACCACACCATGCAACACTACACCATGCAACACTACACCACGCAACACAACACCACGCAACACTACACCATGCAACACTACACCACGCAACACTACACCATGCAACACTACACAATGCAACACTACACCCTGCAACACTACACCATGCAACGCAACACCATGGAAACGCTGCACCATGCAATACTGCACCATGCAACACCACACCATGCAACACTACACCATGCAACACTACACCATGCAACACTACACCATGCAACACTACACCATGCAACGCAAAACCATGCAACACATACCATGCAACACTATACCATGCAACACTGCACCATGCATCACTACACCATGCAACACTACACCATGCAACACTACACCATGCAATGCAACACCATGCAACACTACACCATGCAACACCACACAATGCAACACTACACCACGCAACACTATACAATGCAACACAACACCATGCAACACTACACCATGCAATGCAACACCATGCAACACCACACCTCTCAACACAACACCATGCAATGCAACACCATGGAACACTACACCATGCAACACTACACCATGCAACACTACACCATGCAACGCAACACCATGCAACACTACACCATGCAACACCACACCATGCAACACTACACCATGCAACACTACACCATGCAACACTACACAATG
This sequence comes from Coenobita brevimanus, assembly GCF_032717465.1. Taxonomy (NCBI): domain Eukaryota; kingdom Metazoa; phylum Arthropoda; class Malacostraca; order Decapoda; family Coenobitidae; genus Coenobita; species Coenobita brevimanus. Next base: position 28,209 of record NW_027644841.1, on the reverse strand, counting down.
CAACACTACACCATGCAACACTACACCATGCAACACTACACCATGCAACACTACACCATGCAACACTACACCATGCAACACTACACCATGCAACACTACACCATGCAACACTACACCATGCAACACTACACCATGCAACACAACACCATGCAACACCACACCATGCAACACTACACCATGCAACACAACACCATGCAACACTACACCATGCAACACTACACCATGCAACACTACACCATGCAACACCACACCATGCAACACTACACCATGCAACACTACACCATGCAACACAACACCATGCAACACAACACCATGCAACACTACACCATGCAACACTACACCATGCAACACTACACCATGCAACACCACACCATGCAACACAACACCATGCAATGCAACACCATGCAACACTACACCATGCAACACTACACCATGCAACACTACACCATGCAACACTACACCATGCAACACAACACCATGCAACACAACACCATGCAACACTACACCATGCAACACTACACCATGCAACACCACACCATGCAACACTACACCATGCAACACCACACCATGCAACACTACACCATGCAACACTACACCATGCAACACCACACCATGCAACACTACACCATGCAACACAACACCATGCAACACTACACCATGCAACACTACACCATGCAACACTACACCATGCAACACTACACCATGCAACACTACACCATGCAACACTACACCATGCAACACTACACCATGCAACACTACACCATGCAACACCACACCATGCAACACTACACCATGCAACACCACACCATGCAACACTACACCATGCAACACTACACCATGCAACACCACACCATGCAACACAACACCATGCAACACTACACCATGCAACACTACACCATGCAACACTACACCATGCAACACTACACCATGCAACACTACACCATGCAACACCACACCATGCAACACCACACCATGCAACACCACACCACGCAACACTACACCATGCAACACCACACCATGCAACACTACACCATGCAACACTACACCATGCAACACTACACCATGCAACACTACACCATGCAACACTACACCATGCAATGCAAAACCATGCAACACTATACCATGCAACACTACACCATGCAACACTACACCATGCAACACTACACCATGCAACACCACACCATGCAACACAACACCATGCAACACTACACCATGCAACACAACACCATGCAACACTACACCATGCAACACCACACCATGCAACACTACACCATGCAACACTACACCATGCAATGCAACACCATGCAACACTACACCATGCAACACTACACCATGCAACACTACACCATGCAACTCCACACCATGCAACACCACACCATGCAACACTACACCATGCAACACTACACCATGCAACACTACACCATGCAATGCAACACCATGCAACACCACACCATGCAACACTACACCATGCAACACAACACCATGCAACACTACACCATGCAACACTACACCATGCAACACTACACCATGCAACACTACACCATGCAACACTACACCATGCAACACTACACCATGCAACACTACACCATGCAACACAACACCATGCAACACTACACCATGCAATGCAACACCATGCAACACTACACCATGCAACACTACACCATGCAACACTACACCATGCAACACTACACCATGCAACACAACACCATGCAACACAACACCATGCAACACTACACCATGCAACACTACACCATGCAACACCACACCATGCAACACTACACCATGCAACACTACACCATGCAACACTACACCATGCAACACCACACCATGCAACACTACACCATGCAACACCACACCATGCAACACTACACCATGCAACACTACACCATGCAACACTACACCATGCAATGCAACACCATGCAACACAACACCATGCAACACCACACCATGCAATGCAACACCATGCAACACTACACCATGCAACACTACACCATGCAACACTACACCATGCAACACTACACCATGCAACACAACACCATGCAACACCACACCATGCAACACTACACCATGCAACACAACACCATGCAATGCAACACCATGCAACACTACACCATGCAACACTACACCATGCAACACTACACCATGCAACACAACACCATGCAACACTACACCATGCAACACTACACCATGCAACACCACACCATGCAACACTACACCATGCAACACAACACCATGCAACACTACACCATGCAACACTACACCATGCAACACTACACCATGCAACACTACACCATGCAACACTACACCATGCAACACTACACCATGCAACACTACACCATGCAACACTACACCATGCAATGCAACACCATGGAACACTACACCATGCAACACTACACCATGCAACACCACACCATGCAACACTACACCATGCAACACTACACCATGCAACACCACACCATGCAACACTACACCATGCAACACTACACCATGCAACACCACACCATGCAACACTACACCATGCAACACCACACCATGCAACACTACACCATGCAACACCACACCATGCAACACCACACCATGCAACACTACACCATGCAACACTACACCATGCAACACCACACCATGCAACACCACACCATGCAACACTACACCATGCAACACTACACCATGCAACGCAACACCATGCAACACTACACCATGCAACACTACACCATGCAACACTACACCATGCAACACTACACCATGCAACACAACACCATGCAACACCACACCATGCAACACAACACCATGCAACACTACACCATGCAACACAACACCATGCAACACTACACCATGCAACACCACACCATGCAACACCACACCATGCAACACTACACCATGCAACACTACACCATGCAACACAACACCATGCAACACTACACCATGCAACACTACACCATGCAACACCACACCATGCAACACTACACCATGCAACACTACACCATGCAACACCACACCATGCAACACTACACCATGCAACACTACACCATGCAACACAACACCATGCAACACTACACCATGCAACACTACACCATGCAACACTACACCATGCAACACTACACCATGCAACACTACACCATGCAACACTACACCATGCAACACAACACCATGCAACACTACACCATGCAACACTACACCATGCAACACAACACCATGCAACACCACACCATGCAACACAACACCATGCAACACCACACCATGCAACACTACACCATGCAACGCAACACCATGCAACACTACACCATGCAACACTACACCATGCAACACTACACCATGCAACACTACACCATGCAACACTACACCATGCAACACTACACAATGCAACACAACACCATGCAACACAACACCATGCAACACCACACCATGCAACACTACACCATGCAACACTACACCATGCAACACCACACCATGCAACACTACACCATGCAACACTACACCATGCAACACTACACCATGCAACACTACACCATGCAACACTACACCATGCAACACTACACCATGCAACACTACACCATGCAACACTACACCACGCAACACTACACCATGCAACGCAACACCATGGAAACGCTACACCATGCAACACTACACCATGCAACACCACACCATGCAACACCACACCAAGCAACACCACACCACACAACACTACACCATGCAACACCACACTATGCAACACCACACCACGCAACACTACACCATGCAACACCACACCATGCAACGCAAAACCATGCAACACATACCATGCAACACTATACCATGAAACACTACACCATGCATCACTACACCATGCAACACTACACCATGCAACGCAACACCGTGCAACACCACACCATGCAACGCAACACCACGCAACACTACACCATGCAACGCAACACAATGCAACACTACACCATGCAACACCACACTATGCAACACTACACCACGCAACACTACACAATGCAATGCAACACCATGCAACACTACACCATGCAACACTACACCATGCAACACTACACCATGCAACACCACACCATGCAACACCACACCATGCAACACTACACCATGCAACACTACACCATGCAACACCACACCATGCAACACTACACCATGCAACACTACACCGTGCAACACACCATGCAATGCAACACCACACCATGCAACACTACACCATGCAACACTACACCATGCAACACTACACCATGCAACACTATACCATGCAACACTACACCATGCAACGCAACACCATGCAACACTACACCATGCAACGCAACACCATGCAACACCACACCTCGCAACACTACACCATGCAACGCAACACCACGTAACACTACACCATGCAACACTACACCATGCAACACTACACCATGCAACACTACACCATGCAACACTACACCATGCAACGCAACACCATGCAACGCAACACCATGCAACACTACACCATGCAACACTAAACCATGCAACACCACACCATGCAACGCAACACCATGCAACACTACACCATACAACACTACACAGTACAACACTACACCATGCAACACTACACCATGCAACACTACACCATGAAACGCAACACCATGCAACACTACACCATGCAACACTACACCATGCAACACCACACCACGCAACACTACACCATGCAACACTACACCATGCAACACTACACCATGCAACACCACACAATGCAACACTACACCATGCAACACTACACCATGCAACACCACACCATGCAACACAATACCATGCAACGCAACACCACGCAATACTACACCGCGCAACACAACACCACGCAACATTACACCACGCAACACTACACCATGCAACACTACACAATGCAACACTACACCCTGCAACACTACACCATGCAACGCAACACCATGGAAACGCTACACCATGCAATACTACACCATGCAACACCACACCATGCAACACTACACCATGCAACACTACACCATGCAACACTACACCATGCAACACTACACCATGCAACACTACATCATTCAACACTACACCATGCAACGCAAAACCATGCAACACATACCATGCAACACTATACCATGGAACACTGCACCATGAATCACTACACCATGCAACACTACACCATCCAACACTACACCATGCAACGCAACACCATGCAACACTACACCATGCAACACCACACAATGCAACACTACACCACGCAACACTATACAATGCAACACAACACCATGCAACACTACACCATGCAACGCAACACCATGCAACACCACACCTCTCAACACAACACCATGCAATGCAACACCATGGAACACTACACCATGCAACACTACACAATGCAACACTACACCATGCAACGCAACACCATGCAACACTACACCATGCAACACTACACCATGCAACACCACACCATGCAACACTACACCATGCAACACCACACCACGCAATAGTACACCATGCAACACTACACCATGCAACACTACACCATGCAATGCAACACCATGCAACACTACACCATGCAACACTACACCATGCAACACTACACCATGCAACACTACACCATGCAACACTACACCATGCAACACCACACCATGCAACACCACACCACGCAACACTACACCATGCAACACCACACCATGCAACACTACACCATGCAACACTACACCATGCAACACTACACCATGCAACACTACATCATGCAACACTACACCATGCAATGCAAAACCATGCAACACATACCATGCAACACTATACCATGCAACACTGCACCATGCATCACTACACCATGCAACACTACACCATGCAACGCAACACCATGCAACACTACACCACGCAACACTATACAATGCAACACAACACCATGCAACACTACACCATGCAACACTACACCATGCAACGCAACACCTTGCAACACGCACAATGCAACACTACACCATGCAACGCAACACCATGCAACACTACACCATGCAACACCACACCATGCAACACTACACCATGCAACACCACACCATGCAATAGTACACCATGCAACACTACACCATGCAACACTACACCATGCAACACCACACCATGCAACACTACACCATGCAACACTACACCATGCAACACTACACCATGCAACACTACACCATGCAACACAACACCATGCAACACTACACCATGCAACACTACACCATGCAACACCACACCATGCAACACTACACCATGCAACACCACACCATGCAACACTACACCATGCAACACTACACCATGCAACACTACACCATGCAACGCAAAACCATGCAACACATACCATGCAACACTATACCATGCAACACTATACCATGCAACACTACACCATGCAACACTACACCATGCAACGCAACACCATGCAACACCACACCATGCAACACAACACCATGCAACACTACACCATGCAACACAACACCATGCAACACTACACCATGCAACACCACACCATGCAACACTACACCATGCAACACTACACCATGCAACGCAACACCATGCAACACTACACCATGCAACACTACACCATGCAACACTACACCATGCATCGCAACACCATGCAACACCACACCTCGCAACACTACATCATGCAATGCAACACCATGGAACACTACACCATGCAACACCACACCATGCAATGCAACACCATGCAACACTACACCATGCAACACCACACCATGCAACACTACACCATGCAACACCACACCACGCAATAGTACACCATGCAACACTACACCATGCAACTCAACACCATGCAATGCAACACTATGCAACGCAACACCATGCAACACCACACCATGCAACGCAACACCATGCAACACTACACCATGCAACACTACACCATGCAACACTACACCATGCAACACTACACCATGCAATGCAACACCATGCAACACTACACCATGCAACACTACACCATGCAACACTACACAATGCAATACTACACAATGCAACACAACACCATGCAACGCAACACCATGCAACGCAACACCATGCAACACTACACCACGCAACACTACACCATACAACACCACACCAAGCAACACTACACCACGCAACACTACACCATGCAACACCACACCACGCAACACTATACCATGCAACGCAACACCACGCAACACTACACAACGCAACACTACACCACGCAACACTACACCATACAACACTACACCACGCAACACTACACCATGCACCACTACACCATGCAACACTACACCATGCAACACTACACCATGCAACACTACACCATGCAATGCAACACCATGGAAACGCTACACCATGCAACACTACACCATGCAACACCACACCATGCAACACCACACCATGCAACACCACACCACACAACACTACACCATGCAACACCACACCATGCAACACCACACCACGCAACACTACACCATGCAACACCACACCATGCAACACTACACCACGCAACACTACACCATGCAACACTACACCATGCAACACCACACCATGCAACACCACACCATGCAACACTACACCATGCAACACTACACCATGCAACACTACACCATGCAACACTACACCATGCAACACTACACCATGCAACGCAACACCATGCAACACTACACCATGCAACACTACACCATGCAACACTACACCATGCAACACTACACCATGCAACACAACACCATGCAACACCACACCATGCAACACTACACCACGCAACACTACACCATGCAACACAACACCATGCAACACTACACCATGCAACACCACACCATGCAACACTACACCATGCAACACTACACCATGCAACACTACACCATGCAACACAACACCATGCAACACTACACCATGCAACACTACACCATGCAACACCACACCATGCAACACTACACCATGCAACACCACACCATGCAACACTACACCATGCAACACAACACCATGCAACACTACACCATGCAACACTACACCATGCAACACTACACCATGCAACACCACACCATGCAACACTACACCATGCAACACTACACCATGCAACACTACACCATGCAATGCAACACCATGCAACACTACACCATGCAACACTACACCATGCAACACTACACCATGCAACACTACACCATGCAACACCACACCATGCAACACTACACCATGCAACACAACACCATGCAACACTACACCATGCAACACTACACCATGCAACACTACACCATGCAACACTACACCATGCAACACTACACCATGCAACACTACACCATGCAACACTACACCATGCAACACTACACCATGCAACACTACACCATGCAATGCAACACCATGCAACACTACACCATGCAACACTACACCATGCAACACTACACCATGCAACACTACACCATGCAACACTACACCATGCAACACTACACCATGCAACACAACACCATGCAACACCACACCATGCAACACTACACCATGCAACACTACACCATGCAACACTACACCATGCAACACTACACCATGCAACACCACACCATGCAACACCACACCATGCAACACTACACCATGCAACACTACACCATGCAACACTACACCATGCAACACTACACCATGCAACACTACACCATGCAACGCAAAACCATGCAACACATACCATGCAACACTATACCATGCAACACTACACCATGCAACACTACACCATGCAACACTACACCATGCAATGCAACACCATGCAACACTACACCATGCAACACCACACAATGCAACACTACACCACGCAACACTATACAATGCAACACAACACCATGCAACACTACACCATGCAACGCAACACCATGCAACACCACACCTCTCAACACAACACCATGCAATGCAACACCATGCAACACTACACCATGCAACACTACACAATGCAACACTACACCATGCAACGCAACACCATGCAACACTACACCATGCAACACCACACCATGCAACACTACACCATGCAACACCACACCACGCAATAGTACACCATGCAACACTACACCATGCAACACTACACCATGCAACACCACACCATGCAATGCAACACCATGCAACACTACACCATGCAACACTACACCATGCAACACTACACCATGCAATGCAACACCATGCAACACTACACCATGCAACACTACACCATGCAACACCACACCATGCAACACCACACCATGCAACACCACACCACGCAACACTACACCATGCAACACCACACCATGCAACACTACACCATGCAACACTACACCATGCAACACTACACCATGCAACACTACACCATGCAACACTACATCATGCAACACTACACCATGCAATGCAAAACCATGCAACACATACCATGCAACACTATACCATGCAACACTGCACCATGCATCACTACACCATGCAACACTACACCATGCAACGCAACACCATGCAACACTACACCATGCAACACAACACCACACAACACTACACCATGCAACACAACACCATGCAACACTACACCATGCAACACCACACCATGCAACACTACACCATGCAACACTACACCATGCAACACAACACCATGCAACACTACACCATGCAACACAACACCATGCAACACCACACCTCGCAACACTACACCATGCAACGCAACACCATGGAACACTACACCATGCAACACTACACCATGCAACGCAACACCATGCAACACTACACCATGCAACACCACACCATGCAACACTACACCATGCAACACCACACCACGCAACACTACACCATGCAACACTACACCATGCAACACAACACCATGCAACACAACACCATGCAACACAACACCATGCAACACCACACCATGCAACACAACACCATGCAACACTACACCATGCAACACTACACCATGCAACACAACACCATGCAACACTACACCATGCAACACTACACCATGCAACACCACACCATGCAACACTACACCATGCAACGCAACACCATGCAACACTACACCATGCAACACTACACCATGCAACACTACACCATGCAACACTACACCATGCAACACTACACCATGCAACACTACACCATGCAACACTACACCATGCAACACTACACCATGCAACACTACACCATGCAATGCAACACCATGGAAACACTACACCATGCAACACTACACCATGCAACACCACACCATGCAACACCACACCATGCAACACTACACCATGCAACACCACACCATGCAACACTACACCATGCAACACCACACCATGCAACACCACACCATGCAACACTACACCATGCAACACCACACCATGCAACACTACACCATGCAACACCACACCATGCAACACTACACCATGCAACACTACACCATGCAACACTACACCATGCAACACCACACCATGCAACACCACACCACACAACACTACACCATGCAACACTACACCATGCAACACTACACCATGCAACACTACACCATGCAACACTACACCATGCAATGCAACACCATGCAACACTACACCATGCAACACTACACCATGCAACACTACACCATGCAACACTACACCATGCAACACAACACCATGCAACACCACACCATGCAACACTACACCATGCAACACTACACCATGCAACACAACACCATGCAACACTACACCATGCAACACCACACCATGCAACACCACACCATGCAACACTACACCATGCAACACTACACCATGCAACACAACACCATGCAACACTACACCATGCAACACCACACCATGCAACACCACACCATGCAACACTACACCATGCAACACTACACCATGCAACACCACACCATGCAACACTACACCATGCAACACTACACCATGCAATGCAACACCATGCAACACTACACCATGCAACACTACACCATGCAACACTACACCATGCAACACTACACCATGCAACACTACACCATGCAACACTACACCATGCAATGCAACACCATGCAACACTACACCATGCAACACTACACCATGCAACACAACACCATGCAACACTACACCATGCAACGCAACACCATGCAACACTACACCATGCAACACTACACCATGCAACGCAACACCATGCAACACTACACCATGCAACACTACACCATGCAACACTACACCATGCAACACTACACCATGCAACACTACACCATGCAACACTACACCATGCAACACTACACCATGCAACACTACACCATGCAACACTACACCATGCAACACTACACCATGCAACACCACACCATGCAACACTACACCATGCAACACTACACCATGCAACACCACACCATGCAACACTACACCATGCAACACTACACCATGCAACACCACACCATGCAACACTACACCATGCAACACTACACCATGCAACACTACACCATGCAACACTACACCATGCAACACTACACCATGCAACACAACACCATGCAACACTACACCATGCAACACTACACCATGCAACACTACACCATGCAACACTACACCATGCAACACTACACCATGCAACACTACACCATGCAACACTACACCATGCAACACTACACCATGCAATGCAAAACCATGCAACACATACCATGCAACACTACACCATGCAACACTACACCATGCAACACTACACCATGCAACACTACATCATGCAACACTACACCATGCAACGCAAAACCATGCAACACATACCATGCAACACTACACCATGCAACACTACACCATGCAACACTACACCATGCAACACTACACCATGCAATGCAACACCATGCAACACTACACCATGCAACACCACACAATGCAACACTACACCACGCAACACTATACAATGCAACACAACACCATGCAACACTACACCATGCAACGCAACACCATGCAACACCACACCTCTCAACACAACACCATGCAATGCAACACCATGGAACACTACACCATGCAACACTACACAATGCAACACTACACCATGCAACGCAACACCATGCAACACTACACCATGCAACACCACACCATGCAACACTACACCATGCAACACCACACCACGCAATAGTACACCATGCAACACTACACAATGCAACACTACACCATGCAACACCACACCATGCAATGCAACACCATGCAACACTACACCATGCAACACTACACCATGCAACACTACACCATGCAACACTACACCATGCAACACTACACCATGCAACACTACACCATGCAACACTACACCATGCAACACCACACCATGCAACACCACACCACGCAACACCACACCACGCAACACTACACCATGCAACACCACACCATGCAACACTACACCATGCAACACTACACCATGCAACACTACACCATGCAACACTACACCATGCAACACTACACCATGCAACACTACACCATGCAACACTAAACCATGCAACACTACATCATGGAACACTACACCATGCAATGCAAAACCATGCAACACATACCATGCAACACTATACCATGCAACACTGCACCATCCATCACTACACCATGCAACACTAGACCATGCAACGCAACACCATGCAACACTACACCATGCAACACAACACCATGCAACACTACACCATGCAACACAACACCATGCAACACTACACCATGCAACACCACACCATGCAACACTACACCATGCAACACTACACCATGCAACACTACACCATGCAACTCTACACCATGCACCGCAACACCATGCAACACCACACCTCGCAACACTACATCATGCAACGCAACACCATGGACCACTACACCATGCAACACTACACCATGCAACGCAACACCATGCAACACTACACCATGCAACACCACACCATGCAACACTACACCATGCAACACCACACCATGCAATAGTACACCATGCAACACTACACCATGCAACTCAACACCATGCAATGCAACACTATGCAATGCAACACCATGCAACACTACACCATGCAACACCACACCATGCAACACTACACCATGCAACACTACACCATGCAACGCAACACCATGCAACACTACACCATGCAACACTACACCATGCAACACCACACCATGCAACACTACACCATGCAACGCAACACCATGCAACACTACACCATGCAACACTACACCATGCAACACTACACCATGCAACACTACACCATGCAACACTACACCATGCAACACTACACCATGCAACACTACACCATGCAACACTACACCATGCAACACTACACCATGCAATGCAACACCATGCAACACTACACCATGCAACACTACACCATGCAACACCACACCATGCAACACCACACCATGCAACACTACACCATGCAACACCACACCATGCAACACTACACCATGCAACACCACACCATGCAACACCACACCATGCAACACTACACCATGCAACACCACACCATGCAACACTACACCATGCAACACCACACCATGCAACACTACACCATGCAACACTACACCATGCAACACTACACCATGCAACACCACACCATGCAACACCACACCACACAACACTACACCATGCAACACTACACCATGCAACACTACACCATGCAACACTACACCATGCAACACTACACCATGCAATGCAACACCATGCAACACTACACCATGCAACACTACACCATGCAACACTACACCATGCAACACTACACCATGCAACGCAACACCATGCAACACCACACCATGCAACACTACACCATGCAACACTACACCATGCAACACTACACCATGCAACACTACACCATGCAACACCACACCATGCAACACCACACCACGCAACACTACACCATGCAACACTACACCATGCAACACAACACCATGCAACACTACACCATGCAACACCACACCATGCAACACCACACCATGCAACACTACACCATGCAACACTACACCATGCAACACCACACCATGCAACACTACACCATGCAACACAACACCATGCAATGCAACACCATGCAACACTACACCATGCAACACTACACCATGCAACACTACACCATGCAACACTACACCATGCAACACTACACCATGCAACACTACACCATGCAATGCAACACCATGCAACACTACACCATGCAACACTACACCATGCAACACAACACCATGCAACACTACACCATGCAACGCAACACCATGCAACACCACACCATGCAACACTACACCATGCAACGCAACACCATGCAACACTACACCATGCAACACTACACCATGCAACACTACACCATGCAACACTACACCATGCAACACTACACCATGCAACACTACACCATGCAACACTACACCATGCAACACTACACCATGCAACACTACACCATGCAACACTACACCATGCAACACAACACCATGCAACACCACACCATGCAACACTACACCATGCAACACTACACCATGCAACACCACACCATGCAACACTACACCATGCAACACTACACCATGCAACACCACACCATGCAACACTACACCATGCAACACTACACCATGCAACACTACACCATGCAACACTACACCATGCAACACTACACCATGCAACACAACACCATGAAACACTACACCATGCAACACTACACCATGCAACACCACACCACACAACACTACACCATGCAACACCACACTATGCAACACCACACCACGCAACACTACACCATGCAACACCACACCATGCAACGCAAAACCATGCAACACATACCATGCAACACTATACCATGAAACACTACACCATGCATCACTACACCATGCAACACTACACCATGCAACGCAACACCGTGCAACACCACACCATGCAACGCAACACCACGCAACACTACACCATGCAACACAACACCATGCAACACTACACCATGCAACACCACACTATGCAACACTACACCACGCAACACTACACCATGCAACACTACACCATGCAACACTACACCATGCAACACTACACCATGCAACACCACACCATGCAACAGTACACCATGCAACACTACACCATGCAACACCACACCATGCAACACTACACCGTGCAACACACCATGCAACGCAACGCCATGCAACGCAAAACCATGCAACACCACACCATGCAACACTACACCATGCAACACTATACCATGCAACACTACACCATGCAACGCAACACCATGCAACACTACACCATGCAACGCAACACCATGCAACACCACACCTCGCAACACTACACCATGCAACACTACACCATGCAACACTACACCATGCAACACTACACCATGCAACACTACACCATGCAACGCAACACCATGCAACGCAACACCATGCAACACTACACCATGCAACACTAAACCATGCAACACCACACCATGCAACACCACACCATGCAACGCAACACCATGCAACACTACACCATACAACACTACACAGTACAACACTACACCATGCAACACTACACCATGCAACGCAACACCATGAAACGCAACACCATGCAACACTACACCACGCAACACTACACCATGCAACACCACACCACGCAACACTACACCATGCAACACTACACCATGCAACACTACACCATGCAACACCACACAATGCAACACTACACCATGCAACACTACACCATGCAACACCACACCACGCAACACAATACCATGCAACGCAACACCACGCAATACTACACCACGCAACACAACACCACGCAACACTACACCATGCAACACTACACCATGCAACACTACACCATGCAACACTACACCACGCAACACTACACCATGCAACGCAACACCATGGAAACGCTACACCATGCAACACTACACCATGCAACACCACACCATGCAACACCACACCATGCAACACTACACCATGCAACACTACACCATGCAACACTACACCATGCAACACTACACCATGCAACACTACACCATGCAACACTACATCATTCAACACTACACCATGCAACGCAAAACCATGCAACACATACCATGCAACACTATACCATGGAACACTGCACCATGAATCACTACACCATGCAACACTACACCATGCAACGCAACACCATGCAACACTACACCATGCAACACCACACAATGCAACACTACACCACGCAACACTATACAATGCAACACAACACCATGCAACACTACACCATGCAACGCAACACCATGCAACACCACACCTCTCAACACAACACCATGCAATGCAACACCATGGAACACTACACCATGCAACACTACACAATGCAACACTACACCATGCAACGCAACACCATGCAACGCAACACCATGCAATACTACACCATGCAACACCACACCATGCAACACTACACCATGCAACACCACACCACGCAATAGTACACCATGCAACACTACACCATGCAACACTACACCATGCAATGCAACACCATGCAACACTACACCATGCAACACTACACCATGCAACACTACACCATGCAACACTACACCATGCAACACTACACCATGCAACACCACACCATGCAACACCACACCACGCAACACTACACCATGCAACACCACACCATGCAACACTACACCATGCAACACTACACCATGCAACACTACACCATGCAACACTACATCATGCAACACTACACCATGCAATGCAAAACCATGCAACACATACCATGCAACACTATACCATGCAACACTGCACCATGCATCACTACACCATGCAACACTACACCATGCAACGCAACACCATGCAACACTACACCACGCAACACTATACAATGCAACACAACACCATGCAACACTACACCATGCAACACTACACCATGCAACGCAACACCTTGCAACACGCACAATGCAACACTACACCATGCAATGCAACACCATGCAACACTACACCATGCAACACCACACCATGCAACACTACACCATGCAACACCACACCATGCAATAGTACACCATGCAACACTACACCATGCAACACTACACCATGCAACACCACACCATGCAACGCACCACCATGCAACACTACACCATGCAACACTACACCATGCAACACTACACCATGCAACACAACACCATGCAACACTACACCATGCAACACCACACCATGCAACACCACACCATGCAACACTACACCATGCAACACCACACCATGCAACACTACACCATGCAACACTACACCATGCAACACTACACCATGCAACACTACACCATGCAATGCAACACCATGCAACACTACACCATGCAACACTACACCATGCAACACTACACCATGCAACACTACACCATGCAACACTACACCATGCAACGCAACACCATGCAACACCACACCATGCAACGCAACACCATGCAACACTACACCATGCAACACAACACCATGCAACACTACACCATGCAACACCACACCATGCAACACTACACCATGCAACACTACACCATGCAATGCAACACCATGCAACACTACACCATGCAACGCAACACCATGCAACACCACACCTCGCAACACTACATCATGCAACGCAACACCATGGAACACTACACCATGCAACACTACACCATGCAACACCACACCATGCAACACTACACCATGCAACACCACACCATGCAACACTACACCATGCAACACCACACCATGCAACACTACACCATGCAACACTACACCATGCAACACAACACCATGCAACACAACACCATGCAACACAACACCATGCAACACCACACCATGCAACACTACACCATGCAACACTACACCATGCAACACTACACCATGCAACACTACACCATGCAACACTACACCATGCAATGCAACACCATGCAACACTACACCATGCAACACTACACCATGCAACACTACACCATGCAACACTACACAATGCAACACAACACCATGCAACACAACACCATGCAACGCAACACCATGCAACACTACACCACGCAACACTACACCATAAAACACCACACCAAGCAACACTACACCACGCAACACTACACCATGCAACATCACACCACGCAACACTATACCATGCAACACAACACCATGCAACACTACACCATGCAACACTACACCATGCAACACTACACCATGCAACACTACACCATACAACACTACACCATGCAACACTACACCATGCAACACTACACCATGCAACACTACACCATGCAACACTACACCATGCAACACTACACCATGCAATGCAACACCATGGAAACGCTACACCATGCAACACTACACCATGCAACACCACACCATGCAACACCACACCACACAACACTACACCATGCAACACCACACCATGCAACACCACACCATGCAACACTACACCATGCAACACCACACCATGCAACACTACACCATGCAACACTACACCATGCAACACTACACCATGCAACACCACACCATGCAACACCACACCATGCAACACTACACCATGCAACACTACACCATGCAACACTACACCATGCAACACTACACCATGCAACACTACACCATGCAACACTACACCATGCAACACAACACCATGCAACACTACACCATGCAACACTACACCATGCAACACTACACCATGCAACACTACACCATGCAACACTACACCATGCAACACCACACCATGCAACACTACACCATGCAACACTACACCATGCAACACAACACCATGCAACACTACACCATGCAACACCACACCATGCAACACTACACCATGCAACACTACACCATGCAACACTACACCATGCAACACTACACCATGCAACACTACACCATGCAACACCACACCATGCAACACCACACCATGCAACACTACACCATGCAACACCACACCATGCAACACTACACCATGCAACACCACACCATGCAATGCAACACCATGCAACACTACACCATGCAACACCACACCATGCAACACTACACCATGCAACACTACACCATGCAACACTACACCATGCAACACAACACCATGCAACACTACACCATGCAACACCACACCATGCAACACTACACCATGCAACACTACACCATGCAACACTACACCATGCAACACTACATCATGCAACACTACACCATGCAATGCAAAACCATGCAACACATACCATGCAACACTATACCATGCAACACTGCACCATGCATCACTACACCATGCAACACTACACCATGCAACGCAACACCATGCAACACTACACCATGCAACACTATACAATGCAACACAACACCATGCAACACTACACCATGCAACACTACACCATGCAACGCAACACCATGCAACACGCACAATGCAACACTACACCATGCAATGCAACACCATGCAACACTACACCATGCAACACCACACCATGCAACACTACACCATGCAACACCACACCACGCAATAGTACACCATGCAACACTACACCATGCAACACTACACCATGCAACACCACACCATGCAACACTACACCATGCAACACTACACCATGCAACACTACACCATGCAACACTACACCATGCAACACAACACCATGCAACACTACACCATGCAACACCACACCATGCAACACCACACCATGCAACACCACACCATGCAACACTACACCATGCAACACCACACCATGCAACACTACACCATGCAACACTACACCATGCAACACTACACCATGCAACACTACACCATGCAACGCAAAACCATGCAACACATACCATGCAACACTATACCATGCAACACTACACCATGCATCACTACACCATGCAACACTACACCATGCAACGCAACACCATGCAACACTACACCATGCAACGCAACACCATGCAACACTACACCATGCAACGCAACACCATGCAACACTACACCATGCAACACCACACCATGCAACACTACACCATGCAACACTACACCATGCAACACTACACCATGCAACTCTACACCATGCACCGCAACACCATGCAACACCACACCTCGCAACACTACATCATGCAACGCAACACCATGGAACACTACACCATGCAACACCACACCATGCAATGCAACACCATGCAACACTACACCATGCAACACCACACCATGCAACACTACACCATGCAACACCACACCACGCAATAGTACACCATGCAACACTACACCATGCAACTCAACAACATGCAATGCAACACTATGCAACGCAACACCATGCAACACTACACCATGCAACACCACACCATGCAACACTGCACCATGCAACACCACACCACGCAATAGTACACCATGCAACACTACACCATGCAATGCAACACCATGCAACACTACACCATGCAACACTACACCATGCAACACTACACAATGCAACACTACACCATGCAACACAACACCATGCAACGCAACACCATGCAATGCAACACCATGCAACACTACACCATGCAACACTACACCATGCAACACCACACCATGCAACACTACACCATGCAACACTACACCATGCAACACCACACCACGCAACACTACACCATGCAACGCAACACCATGCAACACTACACCATGCAACACTACACCATGCAACACTACACCATGCAACACTACACCATACAACACTACACCACGCAACACTACACCATGCACCACTACACCATGCAACACTACACCATGCAACACTACACCATGCAACACTACACCATGCAATGCAACACCATGGAAACGCTACACCTTGCAACACTATACCATGCAACACCACACCATGCAACACCACACCTCACAACACTACACCATGCAACACCACACCATGCAACACTACACCATGCAACACTACACCATGCAACACTACACCATGCAACACTACACCATGCAACACTACACCATGCAACACTACACCATGCAACACCACACCATGCAACACCACACCATGCAACACTACACCATGCAACACTACACCATGCAACACTACACCATGCAACACTACACCATGCAACACTACACCATGCAACACTACACCATGCAACACTACACCATGCAACACTACACCATGCAACGCAACACCATGCAACACTACACCATGCAACACTACACCATGCAACACTACACCATGCAACACTACACCATGCAACACAACACCATGCAACACCACACCATGCAACACAACACCACGCAACACTACACCATGCAACACAACACCATGCAACACTACACCATGCAACACCACACCATGCAACACCACACCATGCAACACTACACCATGCAACACTACACCATGCAACACTACACCATGCAACACTACACCATGCAACACCACACCATGCAACACCACACCATGCAACACTACACCATGCAACACCACACCATGCAACACTACACCATGCAACACAACACCATGCAACGCAACACCATGCAACACTACACCATGCAACACCACACCATGCAACACTACACCATGCAACACTACACCATGCAACACTACACCATGCAATGCAACACCATGCAACACTACACCATGCAACACTACACCATGCAACACTACACCATGCAACACAACACCATGCAACACCACACCATGCAACACTACACCATGCAACACCACACCATGCAACACTACACCATGCAACGCAACACCATGCAACACTACACCATGCAACACTACACCATGCAACACTACACCATGCAACACTACACCATGCAACACTACACCATGCAACACTACACCATGCAACACAACACCATGCAATGCAACACCATGCAATGCAACACCATGGAACACTACACCATGCAACACTACACCATGCAACACCACACCATGCAACACTACACAATGCAACACTACACCATACAACACCACACCACGCAACACTACACCACGCAACACTACACTATGCAACACCACACCACACAACACTACACCACGCAACACTACACCATGCAACACCACACCATGCAACACTACACCATGCAACACTACACCATGCAACACTACACCATGCAACACTACACCATGCAACACTACACCATGCAACGCAACACCATGCAACACTACACCATGCAACACTACACCATGCAACACTACACCATGCAACACCACACCATGCAACACTACACCATGCAACACCACACCATGCAACACTACACCATGCAACACTACACCATGCAACACCACACCATGCAACACTACACCATGCAACACTACACCATGCAACACTACACCATGCAACACTACACCATGCAACACTACACCATGCAACACTACATCATGCAATACTACACCATGCAATGCAAAACCATGCATCACATACCATGCAACACTACACCATGCAACACCAAACAATGCAACACTACACCACGCAACACTACACCATGCAACACCACACCACGCAACACAACACCATGCAACACTACACCACGCAACACTACACCATGCAACACAACACCATGCAACACTACACCATGCAACACCACACCATGCAACACCACACCATGCAACACTACACCATGCAACACAACACCATGCAACACTACACCATGCAACACTACACCATGCAACACTACACCATGCAACGCAAAACCATGCAACACATACCATGCAACACTATACCATGCAACACTACACCATGCAACACTACACCATGCAACACTACACCATGCAATGCAACACCATGCAACACTACACCATGCAACACCACACTATGCAACACTACACCACGCAACACTATACAATGCAACACAACACCATGCAACACTACACCATGCAACGCAACACCATGCAACACCACACCTCGCAACACAACACCATGCAATGCAACACCATGGAACACTACACCATGCAACACTACACCATGCAACACTACACAATGCAACACTACACCATGCAACACCACACCATGCAACACTACACCATGCAACACTACACCATGCAACACTACACCATGCAACACCACACCATGCAATGCAACACCATGCAACACTACACCATGCAACACTACACCATGCAACACTACACCATGCAATGCAACACCATGCAACACTACACCATGCAACACTACACCATGCAACACCACACCATGCAACACCACACCATGCAACACCACACCATGCAACACTACACCATGCAACACCACACCATGCAACACTACACCATGCAACACTACACCATGCAACACTACACCATGCAACACTACACCATGCAACACTACACCATGCAACGCAAAACCATGCAACACATACCATGCAACACTATACCATGCAACACTACACCATGCAACACTACACCATGCAACACTACACCATGCAACACAACACCATGCAACACCACACCATGCAACACAACACCATGCAACACTACACCATGCAACACAACACCATGCAACACTACACCATGCAACACCACACCATGCAACACTACACCATGCAACACTACACCATGCAACACTACACCATGCAACACTACACCATGCAACACCACACCTCGCAACACTACATCATGCAACGCAACACCATGGAACACTACACCATGCAACACTACACCATGCAACGCAACACCATGCAACACTACACCATGCAACACCACACCATGCAACACTACACCATGCAACACCACACCACGCAATAGTACACCATGCAACACTACACCATGCAACACAACACCATGCAACACAACACCATGCAACACAACACCATGCAACACCACACCATGCAACACAACACCATGCAACACTACACCATGCAACACTACACCATGCAACACAACACCATGCAACACTACACCATGCAACACTACACCATGCAACACTACACCATGCAACACTACACCATGCAACACTACACCATGCAACACTACACCATGCAACACCA
The DNA here is from genome assembly GCF_032717465.1 of Coenobita brevimanus. Taxonomy (NCBI): domain Eukaryota; kingdom Metazoa; phylum Arthropoda; class Malacostraca; order Decapoda; family Coenobitidae; genus Coenobita; species Coenobita brevimanus. The sequence goes on along the minus strand of NW_027644841.1, from coordinate 4,620 downwards.
CACCATGCAACACTACACCATGCAACACAACACCATGCAACACTACACCATGCAACACTACACCATGCAACACTACACCATGCAACACTACACCATGCAACACTACACCATGCAACACTACACCATGCAACACTACACCATGCAACACTACACCATGCAACACTACACCACGCAACACTACACCATGCAATGCAACACCATGGAAACGCTACACCATGCAACACTACACCATGCAACACCACACCATGCAACACTACACCATGCAACACTACACCATGCAACACCACACCATGCAACACCACACCATGCAACACTACACCATGCAACACCACACCATGCAACACTACACCATGCAACACTACACCATGCAACACCACACCATGCAACACCACACCATGCAACACTACACCATGCAACACTACACCATGCAACACTACACCATGCAACACTACACCATGCAATGCAACACCATGCAACACTACACCATGCAACACTACACCATGCAACACTACACCATGCAACACTACACCATGCAACACTAAACCATGCAACACTACACCATGCAACACACCATGCAACACTACACCATGCAACACTACACCATGCAACACAACACCATGCAACACAACACCATGCAACACTACACCATGCAACACCACACCATGCAACACCACACCATGCAACACTACACCATGCAACACTACACCATGCAACACCACACCATGCAACACTACACCATGCAACACTACACCATGCAACACAACACCATGCAACACTACACCATGCAACACTACACCATGCAACACAACACCATGCAACACTACACCATGCAACACTACACCATGCAACACTACACCATGCAACACTACACCATGCAACACCACACCATGCAACACAACACCATGCAACACCACACCATGCAACACTACACCATGCAATGCAACACCATGCAACACTACACCATGCAACACTACACCATGCAACACTACACCATGCAACACTACACCATGCAACACTACACCATGCAACACAACACCATGCAACACTACACCATGCAACACAACACCATGCAACACTACACCATGCAACACTACACCATGCAACACCACACCATGCAACACTACACCATGCAACACCACACCATGCAACACTACACCATGCAACACTACACCATGCAACACCACACCATGCAACACTACACCATGCAACACAACACCATGCAACACTACACCATGCAACACTACACCATGCAACACTACACCATGCAACACTACACCATGCAACACTACACCATGCAACACTACACCATGCAACACTACACCATGCAACACTACACCATGCAACACTACACCATGGAAACGCTACACCATGCAACACTACACCATGCAACACCACACCATGCAACACCACACCATGCAACACTACACCATGCAACACCACACCATGCAACACCACACCATGCAACACTACACCATGCAACACCACACCATGCAACACTACACCATGCAACACTACACCATGCAACACCACACCATGCAACACCACACCATGCAACACTACACCATGCAACACTACACCATGCAACACTACACCATGCAACACTACATCATGCAACACTACACCATGCAACGCAAAACCATGCAACACATACCATGCAACACTACACCATGCAACACTACACCATGCAACACTACACCATGCAACACTACACCATGCAACGCAACACCATGCAACACCACACCATGCAACACAACACCACGCAACACTACACCATGCAACGCAACACCATGCAACACTACACCATGCAACACCACACCATGCAACACCACACCACGCAACACTACACCATGCAACACAACACCATGCAACACTACACCATGCAACACTACACCATGCAACACTACACCATGCAACACCACACCATGCAACACCACACCACGCAACACTACACCACGCAACACTACACCATGCAACACAACACACGGCGCGGCGCACCTTCGATAAACACCGCTCATTGTAATTGTGTGGCAGGCTCACTCTCTATCATCCCCACCCCCATCCTGTCCCCTGCTACATAACTACTTTTATATTTCACCTTCAGTCTCCCCTCGCCACCCTTTCTGCCCCATCATCCTTCCCCTACTTACCCCTTCACTGTCCATTCCTCTTCCCTCCCCTCCCTTGTCATCTCGCTCTCCATCCCTGTCTCTTGCCTCACTCTCTCCTTTCCTTCCTCCATCTCTTCTTTCTCCCTCCACCCTCTTCTCTCTTCATCTCCTTTCTTTCCTTTCTTTCATCCATGCTGTATTCTCCTTGTACCCCATCTTATCCTCTCCGTTCTCACTCTGTCCTATCCCCTTCTCCACCCTTTCCTTCTCGCTTCCTCTCCTGTTCCATATTCACTCTTCACCCCCACCTCTCACCGTCGTTGCACCCTTTTTCCTTCTTCCCCTTCCCACACCTTTCCCCTCAATCACCCCTCCTCTGACCCTTTTCACCTCCCCTCCTTTACACACACACACGTCCACTGTCACCCAACCAAAGCCTTGTTTCACCCCTCATCTTCTCACGCTTCCCCTTCCCTCCCCCCCCATTTCCTCTTCCTTCTTCCCCTTCCCTCTTCCTCCCTCCCCTTCCCTCTTCCCCTCTCCTCTCCCCTCGTCCCCTCTCCTCTCCCCTCTTCCCCCCTCCTCTCCCCTCTTTCTCTTACCCCTTACCCCGCTTACAATCTTTCCCACCCCTTCTCGTTCTCTCTCCCACATTCTCTTCACAAACAAGTTATTAATCTAGTTAGCCCGAAGACATCTTTTTTGTTGTACTTCTTCCTCCTGACACTGTATTCAACTTACAACCATACACTTTTTAGACTGGAGTGTTAAAGCTTTTAGTAACCCCGTCAGTGAAATAAATAACCTCAACGTTGAATGAAATCGTCTGCATGTGACAAGAATTAACTACAAAAATTCACCACAGCATTGAAGGGACAAAATAGATATCTTTAAGCATAGGTTAATATAAGTGTTGTTATTGGATACAGCGGACGTGTTGACATGAGTAGCACAGATAAAGGAATATTGTGCAGTGTTGACTTACTCCCTGGTCTTTTAGCATGCACTAGTAGAGTCAGACTGAACATAGAGGAAGATGAAGTGGAAGGGAGTGATGAGGAAGAGGAGGATAATGTAGAGGAGATGAAATGGAGGAGAAGGAGGGAATGTGGGAATGATGTGGAGAGAGAGGAGAATTTGCAAAGAGGGTGAAACGGAGGAAGATGAAGTGGAGGGGCAACGATGTACAAAGGGAGAATTGTATGCAAGGTGGGGGGTGAAATGGATAGGAGGATGAAGTGCAGGAGAGTGATGTAGAAGGGGATGATGATGTGGAGATGATGTGAGGTGTACGGGGAAGGATGATAAGGAAGGGGGAATCCTGATTAGAGGGACGCCCATAAAAACCTTTTTTTTTTTCCTCCTTCAGTACATTGTGTCTGGTTAAGAGGGGGGAGGGGCGGCCAGCTAAGCATCCATAATGAGCACTAGCCAACCCCCCTGCTGGGAAGTACAAACTCTGATTTTTACAGCCAGCCACAAGTCGATTTTATTCTGCCGATAGAAATCCACCACAACGAAAACCTTTACATCTCGTCTTGATTAACATACGGGATAAAATGAAAAGCTTAGTTATACTTACATTACAGGAACGCCAGTTGACTTAGCTCTTCTCTTGTCAAAGAATTAAGAGGATCATGAACCCCTTCACTCCGACGATTTTTATTTTTACTCTAGCTATCTCCAGGGGAATTTATTCAGCTAAAGGGAGCCGTTGCATTGAAGGAGCTAAGTATAGTCTTCATTAAGTCCTTCACTGCATACAGCACAGGGTACAATATCGGGGGTTAAGCCAACACTTCTGTTACCCAAATAAACTTTGTGTCCATCTCAAGAAGCAAACAGAAAAGAATGAACTTGAAATAAACATGACGGATCCTCGGCAACAACGTCTTACCATAGTATATTATTTATGTTTGATTTTAAACCTTGTTACCAAAACCCCAGGTAAGATTATTTGTATGTTCACCGACTGATGATGTGCAGTACCCGGACATCAAGAAACCATTGAAAGTAAGAGGCTGATACGAAGATTTATCCTTTCGTTACCATGGCGTTTGTTAGTTTATTCTACCTTCAGATGATTTTATTCACCTTAAGGAAGTCCGCTAGTTGTGAAGGAGTTAATGAACGATGTATGTACTCCAGGTCCAAAAGTCATTTCTAAACTGAATAATATAGTCTTGAGATCCAGGAAAAATATGAAGTTGAGTGTGGGGTGGTCTCCCTCCCTCCCCTTCCCTTACTCCCTCCCTGGGTTTAGCCTTGCCCTCACATATCATTCATCTTTACTCTCTCAGATCCACACGTGCTTCCTGAAGGTGGAGAAATCTAACTCTGCGTTTATTGTCTCTTAAACTCTTCCTTCTTGTTGCTATTTATGTAGTTTGCATATCGACATAGATTACATAAATAACATAAAGGATAGTGATATGTAATGTGCAGAATAAATAAAGGAAGTGTCACGAAATTCCCGAAGACGCTTCGACGACCGATTATCCAGTTACAGAGA
>NW_027644840.1:0-4995 GCF_032717465.1 Coenobita brevimanus | reverse complement strand
GAGTACTTAACTCTATTTAGTGCTTTATTTTTGGTAACGTCAGACGATTTTATTCAGCTGAAGGTGAGGAAAGGAGTATGAGTGTTAAGACCTGATTGTTTGGCTTTGTAAAAAATCAGAAATGTGGTAACAGACAGGCAAAAAAAAGAAAAAAAAATTTCCAGTAACTCGTCCGATTATTATTATCATTATTATTATTATTATTATTATTATTATTATTATTATTATTATTGTACCAGCGTTGAACAGCACACAGAGGCTGACACAATACGATTGAGACTAACATAAAGCAGTTTGGATGTAGTTTCATTAAAGCAGTCAAATAGCCCTTCCACATTACCAACAGACTTGTTATAAAACACTTTTGCAGACACCATCACATTATGTCCTTGCTCAAACAGCCCCAACAGTGTATTGAGTAAAGACGGTGGGTAATGGTGCCGAAGTGGTGACATGTGAAGGTGTGTGGCAGGTAGGGATATTGCTGAGCCTCAGCGAGCGGATTGTCAAGTCTGTCCAGAGTCGGGTACATGATTAATCATCATCATCATCATCTTCATCATCATCTAATCCCCTGTTGCCCTATGAGGAGCGTGGGAGCCAGGGCTAGGCAAGTTGGTCCTAACATTTGAGATGAGAGCGACCAGCCTCGCTCATCCCTGAGTGGCATTACGTGAGCAATAAACCCCAACCACCCCTTGGATATCAGCCCGCACAGGCTCAATCCTACTGGAACTCTTAAATTACCCACTACACCACCAGGCGCCATAATTTGTTCTATGCTTACTACCCAGCGTAGTAAATGGTTTCCTGGTGTGCTGGAGACCGGCTTGTCACTCAGTGTAGAGTCACCCGAAGGAGGAAGGAAGATGAAAGAATGAAGGAAAGAAAGACAGAAGAGGAAGGGAGGAAAAGAGGAAAGGGCAGTCGCCCGAGAGCAGCACTACGTCGAGTGAGTGGATGGTGAGCACCCCCACCTACCACCAAGCGCTGCATTACCTACTGCACCAGGGATTAAAAAATATACATGCGATTACGGTTCTAAAGACACTGTATGCTGCATTAGGGTAGCCAATATTATACTGCATTAGGGTAGACACTGTATACTGCATTAGGGTGGACACACTGTATACTGCATTAGGGTGGACACACTGTATACTGCATTAGGGTAGACACTGTATACTGCATTAGGGTAGACACACTGTATACTGCATTAGGGTAGACACACTGTATACTGCATTAGGGTAGACACTGTATGCTGCATTAGGGTAGACACACTGTATACTGCATTAGGGTAGACACTGTATACTGCATTAGGGTAGACACACTGTATACTGCATTAGGGTAGACACTGTATGCTGCATTAGGGTAGACACTGTATACTGCATTAGGGTAGACACTGTATACTGCATTAGGGTAGACACACTGTATACTGCATTAGGGTAGACACTGTATACTGCATTAGGGTAGACACTGTATACTGCATTAGGGTAGACACTGTATACTGCATTAGGGTAGACACACTGTATACTGCATTAGGGTAGACACTGTATGCTGCATTAGGTAGGCACACTGTATACTGCATTAGGGTAGACACTGCGTTATGCATTAGGGTAGACACACTGTATACTGCATTAGGGTAGACACACTGTATGCTGCATTAGGGTAGACACACTGTATACTGCATTAGGGTAGACACTGTATACTGCATTAGGGTAGACACTGTATACTGCATTTGGGTAGGCACACTGTATACTGCATTTGGGTAGACACACTGCATAATGGATTAGGGTAGACACACTATGCTGCATCAGGGTAGACACACTATGCTGCATCAGGGTAGACACACTATGCTGCATCAGGGTAGACACACTATGCTGCATCAGGGTAGACACACTATGCTGCATCAGGGTAGACACACTATGCTGCATCAGGGTAGACACACTATGCTGCATCAGGAGTAGCATTACACACTATGCTGCATCAGGGTAGACACACTATGCTGCATCAGGGTAGACACACTATGCTGCATCAGGGTAGACACACTATGCTGCATCAGGGTAGACACACTATGCTGCATCAGGGTAGACACACTGTATACTGCATTTGGGTAGACTTACTGTAAACTCCAGTGAAGCTTTCGTATCGTGGGTGCCGTGTGTAGCCTTGGATGTGGTGTGGTAGGGTTGGAATGGCGGGTACAGCAGTGGTAACCTGAAGTCAGTGAAAGCAGCCCACCCATGCACGGGAAGGTCACCCACGCCCACACCAGGGTTAGCAGTATATCAATGCACGGCCATAGTTTATCATCCTCAGCGCTGGAGGAGGGGAAGGTACAGGAAGCCACGACCCGCTTTTCTCATGCGTTATTATTATTATTATTTTTTTTTCTGATCCCTCACCCATTCCTTTTCATCTGTGTCAATTGATTTCTTGCAATGCGTATAATGAAAAAAAATGGCAGGTTAAATATTCCCTGTTGTATTATTTTGACCCTGATGATGATGCTTTGTAGTTAATAGCTGTAAAACATACTGTGGTTATCCATACATTAAATTTTTATTACTGTTAATATTCAGTGCTTGACTCGTCTGTGGGTTAAAAAGAAAAAGCTTTGAACCCTCTACCCTTTCAACAAATGCCTGATCCACCCCTACAACTTCCCTCCAATGAAAAAGTAGAGTACAAAACAATTGGAGTGAATAATCGCGCCTTTATTTCTTTATCTGTAGCTTTCCGTTGCCAGTTTGTACCCAGTGTCTGGATGTCACAGTGCTGTGCTTTGTTCATATACAAGAATGATACCCACATGCTTGGACTGTCTTTTGTACTTACACAGTAAACACAATGAAATTGTGTTCGTTGTACCTTCACAGTGAACACTACCAGATGTTTTGTTTATTGTAATTATACAGTAGATACATTATAATGGTTTTGTATTTATTGTGTCCTTACAGAAAACAGTTTAAGCATGTAGGTGTGATGTGAATATACTGTATTATTATTTCGTTGGGCTATTTGGGGGACTATTCTTGGCAGTTTAGGGTAACTCAGCAACGTTGAATTTTATATTTTGTTTCTGTTATTTTAGCAATTAATAGACTGTTTTATGAATCTTACGAAGGACATTTAGCAGAGAAGGGTTTGGTGAAGGCTATATCTAACATTTCCAGTTAGAAAGTCTTACATGAGCCAAATATAATCGTCTGAAAATAACAAGCATATAATGAATATTACGCCCTGTGGCTGAAGGAGTTAATACTTTTTTATAGATACTCTTTGAGATTAATTGAATACGATCCATGAAGCGTACTTATGATTCCCAACGGCATTGGGTACAGGACCACTGGTTTTTGTTGGCTGTGTTATCTATCTACTTGTCTGCCTAAATCGCCACCAAAGGAACACCGACCCTGAAGGACAACTCTCGCCACAAGCTCCACTCTTGGAGTACGCACTTTTTTTTTTCTTTTTTTTTCAAGTAACGACTATAAATGAGGAGAGCAGGGAGCTTATGGCATAAAATGTTTCCCAACCAAACCTGCCAAAAACTGGGAGCTGTCAATAGTCATGACGTCACTTGTTCATGGCCACCACAATGTACTCAAAACAGCAATATCTTGATTCTATATATGTTTCTTGCAACAGAAGTAATGCATTCCTGTAACTTCAACGGTTATAAATCCTTTAGATTTTTCCAGAGCTGAAGAATATCGTTTAGCGTTCGCGTGAATAATATATTAAGCTCGTGATTCATGACTAGAAAGTTAAAGTTGGAGAATATTTGATGAAACTGCAATATCACAGCATTTGCAATCAGGTATAATGAGGGATATCGGAAGGCATAACAGTAACTTATATAAATAATTCATAAGACAAAGACATAATCAGTTGAGCCGGGTGGTCATATACAATGGGAACAAGACACTGCATAAAGCTTGGTGAGTGTATAAGTGAAAAGGCATAATCATAAACGTTAGGATTAATTTTTTTTTTTTTTTTAATCGAGGGTAAAAATAAGTAACTAATAAATTGAAGTGTGGGAGGGTGGAATAATCTAGTGAGTCAGCTGAACCCGATGTGCATATTAATGAGATTGTTTGCTTTCCCCCACACCACGCAACACTACACCATGCAACACTACACCATGCAACACCACTCCATGCAACACTACACCATGCAACACCACACCATGCTACAGTACACCATGCAACACTACACCATGCAACACCACACCATGCAACACTACACCATGCAACACAACACCATGCAACACTACACCATGCAACACTACACCATGCAACACTACACCATGCAACACTACACCATGCAACACTACACCATGCAACACTACACCATGCAACACTACACCATGCAACACTACACCATGCAACACAACACCATGCAACACTACACCATGCAACACTACACCATGCAACACCACACCATGCAACACCACACCATGCAACACTACACCATGCAACACCACACCATGCAACACCACACCATGCAACACTACACCATGCAACACCACACCATGCAACACTACACCATGCAACACTACACCATGCAACACTACACCATGCAATGCAAAACCATGCAACACATACCATGCAACACTATACCATGCAACACTACACCATGCAACACTACACCATGCAACACTACACCATGCAACGCAACACCATGCAACACCACACCATGCAATGCAACACCATGCAACACTACACCATGCAACACCACACCATGCAACACTACACCATGCAACACTACACCATGCAACACTACACCATGCAACACTACACCATGCAACACTACACCATGCAACACTACACCATGCAACACCACACCATGCAACACTACACCATGCAACACTACACCATGCAACACCACACCATGCAACACTACACCATGCAACACAACACCATGCAACGCAACGCCATGCAACGCAACACCATGCAACACTACACCATGCAACACTACACCATACAACAC
>NW_027644839.1:0-76014 GCF_032717465.1 Coenobita brevimanus | reverse complement strand
CCATGCAACACTACACCATGCAATGCAACACCATGGAAACGCTACACCATGCAACACTACACCATGCAACACCACACCATGCAACACCACACCTCACAACACTACACCATGCAACACCACACCTCACAACACTACACCATGCAACACCACACCATGCAACACCACACCTCACAACACTACACCATGCAACACCACACCTCACAACACTACACCATGCAACACCACACCATGCAACATCACACCACGCAACACTACACCATGCAACACTACACCATGCAACACCACACCATGCAACACCACACCACAGAACACTACACCATGCAACACTACAAAATGCAACACTACACCATGCAACACTACACCATGCAAAACTACACCATGCAATGCAAAACCATGCAACATATACCATGGAACACTACACCATGGAACACTACATCATGCAACACTACACCATGCAACGCAACACCATGCAACACCACACCATGCAACGCAACACCACGCAACACTTCACCATGCAACGGAACACCATGCAACACTATACCATGCAACACCACACTATGCAACACCACACCACGCAACACTACACCATGAAACACTACACCATGCAACGCAACACCATGCAACACTACATCATGCAACACCACACCATGCAACACCACACCACGCAACACTAAACCACGCAACACTACATCATGCAACACCACACCTCGCAACACTGCACCATGCAACTCAACACCATGCAATGCAACACCATGCAACACTGCACCATGCAACACTACACCATGAAACACTACACCATGCAACACTACACCATGCAACACTACACCATGCAACACTACACCATGCAATGCAACAACAGGCAACACTACACCATGCAACACTACACCATGGAACACAACACCATGCAACACTACATCTCACAACGCAACAATATGCAACACCACACCTCGCAACATTACAAATTCAACGCAACACCATGCAACACTACATCATGCAATACTACACAATGCAACACTACACAATGCAACACTACACAATGCAACACTACACAATGCAACACTACACAATGCAACACTACACAATGCAACACTACACAATGCAACACAACACCATGCAACGCAACACCATGCAACACCACACCACGCAACACTAAACCATGCAACACTACACCATGCAACACCACACAATGCAACACTACACCACGCAACACTACACCATGCAACACCACACCATGCAACGAAAAACCATGCAATAGTACACCATGCAACACTACACCATGCAACGCAACACCATGCAACACTACACAATGCAACGCAACACCATGGAAACGCTACACCATGCAACACTACACCATGCAACACAACACCATGCAACACAACACCATGCAACACTACACCATGCAACACTACACCATGCAACACTACATCATGCAACACTACACCATGCAACGCAAAACCATGCAATACATATCATGCAACACTATACCATGAAACACTACACCATGCATCACTACACCATGCAACACTACATCATGCAACACTACACCATGCAACGCAAAACCATGCAACACATACCATGCAACACTATACCATGGAACACTAAACCATGCATCACTACACCATCCAACACTACACCATGCAATGCAACACCATGCAACACTACACCATGCAACACCACACTATGAAACACTACACCACACAACACTATACAATACAACACAACACCATGCAACACTACACCATGCAACGCAACAATATGCAACACCACACCTCGTAACACAACACCATGCAATGCAACACCATGGAACACTACACCATGCAACACTACACAATGCAACACTACACCATGCAACGCAACTCCATGCAACACTACACAATGCAACACCACACCATGCAACACTACACCATGCAACACCACACCACGAAATAGTACACCATGCAACACTACACTATGCAATACTACACCATGAAACACCACACCATGCAATGCAACACCATGCAACACTACACCATGCAACACTACACCATGCAACGCAACACCATGCAACACTACAACATGCAATGCAACACCATGAAAATGCTACACCATGCAACACTACACCATGCAACACCACACCATGCAACACCACACCATGCAACACCACACCACGCAACACTACACCATGCAACACCACACCATGCAACACTACACCATGCAACACTACACCATGCAACACTACACCATGCAACACTACATCATGCAACACTACACCATGCAATGCAAAACCATGCAACACATACCATGCAACACTATACCATGAAACACTACACCATGCATCACTACACCATGCAACACTACGCCATGTAACGCAACACCGTGCAACACCACACCATGCAACGCAACACCACACAACACTACACCATGCAACGCAACACAATGCAACACTACACCATGAAACACCACACTTTGCAACACTACACCACGCAACACTACACAATGCAACGCAACACCATGCAACACTACACCATGCAACGCAACACCATGCAACACCACACCTCGCAACACTACATCATGCAACGCAACACCATGGAACACTACACCATGCAACACTACACCATGCAACGCAACACCATGCAACACTACACCATGCAACACCACACCATGCAACACTACATCATGCAACACCACACCACGCAATAGTACACCATGCAACACTACACCATGCAACGCAACACCATGCAACGCAACACTATACAACGCAACACCATGCAAACACCACACCATGCAACGCAACACCAGGCAACACTACACCATGCAACACAACACCATGCAACGCAACACCATGCAACACTACATCACGCAAAACTACACAATGCAACACCACACCATGCAACACTATACCATGCAACGCAACACCACGCAACACTACACAACTCAACACTACACCATGCAACACTACACGATGGAACACTACACCATGCAACACTACACCACGCAACACTACACCATGCACCACTACACCATGCAACACTACACCATGCAACACTACACCATGCAATGCAACACCATGGAAACGCTACACCATGCAACACTACACCATGCAACACCACACCATGCAACACCACACCTCACAACACTACACCATGCAACACCACACCTCACAACACTACACCATGCAACACCACACCATGCAACACCACACCTCACAACACTACACCATGCAACACCACACCTCACAACACTACACCATGCAACACCACACCATGCAACATCACACCACGCAACACTACACCATGCAACACTACACCATGCAACACCACACCATGCAACACCACACCACACAACACTACACCATGCAACACTACAAAATGCAACACTACACCATGCAACACTACACCATGCAAAACTACACCATGCAACGCAAAACCATGCAACATATACCATGGAACACTACACCATGGAACACTACATCATGCAACACTACACCATGCAACGCAACACCATGCAACACCACACCATGCAACGCAACACCACGCAACACTTCACCATGCAACGGAACACCATGCAACACTACACCATGCAACACCACACTATGCAACACCACACCACGCAACACTACACCATGAAACACTACACCATGCAACGCAACACCATGCAACACTACATCATGCAACACCACACCATGCAACACCACACCACGCAACACTAAACCACGCAACACTACACCATGCAACACCACACCTCGCAACACTGCACCATGCAACTCAACACCATGCAACGCAACACCATGCAACACTGCACCATGCAACACTACACCATGAAACACTACACCATGCAACACTACACCATGCAACACTACACCATGCAACACTACACCATGCAACGCAACAACAGGCAACACTACACCATGCAACACTACACCATGGAACACAACACCATGCAACACCACATCTCGCAACGCAACAATATGCAACACCACACCTCGCAACATTACAAATTCAACGCAACACCATGCAACACTACATCATGCAACACTACACAATGCAACACTACACAATGCAACACTACACAATGCAACACTACACAATGCAACACTACACAATGCAACACTACACAATGCAACACTACACAATGCAACACTACACAATGCAACACTACACAATGCAACACAACACCATGCAACGCAACACCATGCAACACCACACCACGCAACACTAAACCATGCAACACTACACCATGCAACACCACACAATGCAACACTACACCACGCAACACTACACCATGCAACACCACACCATGCAACGAAACACCATGCAACACTACACCATGCAACACTACACCATGCAACGCAACACCATGCAACACTACACAATGCAACGCAACACCATGGAAACGCTACACCATGCAACACTACACCATGCAACACCACACCATGCAACACCACACCATGCAACACTACACCATGCAACACTACACCATGCAACACTACATCATGCAACACTACACCATGCAACGCAAAACCATGCAACACATACCATGCAACACTATACCATGAAACACTACACCATGCATCACTACACCATGCAACACTACACCATGCAACGCAACACCGTGCAACACCACACCATGCAACGCAACACCACGCAACACTACACCATGCAACGCAACACAATGCAACACTACACCATGCAACACCACACTATGCAACACTACACCACGCAACACTACACAATGCAATGCAACACCATGCAACACTACACCATGCAACACTACACCATGCAACACCACACCATGCAACACCACACCATGCAACACTACACCATGCAACACCACACCATGCAACACTACACCGTGCAACACACCATGCAACGCAACGCCATGCAACGCAAAACCATGCAACACCACACCATGCAACACTACACCGTGCAACACACCATGCAACACTACACCATGCAACGCAACACCATGCAACACTACACCATGCAACGCAACACCATGCAACACCACACCTCGCAACACTACACCATGCAACGCAACACCACGTAACACTACACCATGCAACAATACACCATGCAACACTACACCATGCAACGCAACACCATGCAACGCAACACCATGCAACACTACACCATGCAACACTAAACCATGCAACGCAACACCATGCAACACCACACCATGCAACGCAACACCATGCAACACTACACCATACAACACTACACAGTACAACACTACACCATGCAACACTACACCATGCAACGCAACACCATGAAACGCAACACCATGCAACACTACACCACGCAACACTACACCATGCAACACCACACCACGCAACACTACACCATGCAACACTACACCATGCAACACTACACCATGCAACACCACACAATGCAACACTACACCATGCAACACTACACCATGCAACACCACACCACGCAACACAATACCATGCAATGCAACACCACGCAATACTACACCACGCAACACAACACCACGCAACACTACACCATGCAACACTACACCACGCAACACTACACCATGCAACACTACACAATGCAACACTACACCATGCAACGCAACACCATGGAAACGCTACACCATGCAACACTACACCATGCAACACCACACCATGCAACACCACACCATGCAACACTACACCATGCAACACTACACCATGCAACACTACACCATGCAACACTACACCATGCAACACTACACCATGCAACACTACATCATTCAACACTACACCATGCAACGCAAAACCATGCAACACATACCATGCAACACTATACCATGGAACACTGCACCATGAATCACTACACCATGCAACACTACACCATGCAACGCAACACCATGCAACACTACACCATGCAACACCACACTATGCAACACTACACCACGCAACACTAGACAATGCAACACAACACCATGCAACACTACACCATGCAACGCAACACCATGCAACACCACACCTCTCAACACAACACCATGCAATGCAACACCATGGAACACTACACCATGCAACACTACACAATGCAACACTACACCATGCAACACTACACCATGCAACGCAACACCATGCAACACTACACCATGCAACACCACACCATGCAACACTACACCATGCAACACCACACCACGCAATAGTACACCATGCAACACTACACCATGCAACACTACAAAATGCAATGCAACACCATGCAACACGACACCATGCAACACTACACCATGCAACACTACACCATGCAACACTACATCATGCAACACTACACCATGCAACACCACACCATGCAACACCACACCACGCAACACTACACCATGCAACACCACACCATGCAACACTACACCATGCAACACTACACCATGCAACACTACACCATGCAACACTACATCATGCAACACTACACCATGCAATGCAAAACCATGCAACACATACCATGCAACACTATACCATGCAACACTGCACCATGCATCACTACACCATGCAACACTACACCATGCAACGCAACACCATGCAACACTACACTACGCAACACTATACAATGCAACACAACACCATGCAACACTACACCATGCAACACTACACTATGCAACGCAACACCTTGCAACACGCACAATGCAACACTATAACATGCAATGCAACATCATGCAACACTACACCATGCAACACCACACCATGCAACACTACACCATGCAACACCACACCACGCAATAGTACACCATGCAACACTACACCATGCAACACTACACCATGCAACACCACACCATGCAACGCAACACCATGCAACACTACACCATGCAACACTACACCATGCAACACTACACCATGCAACACCACACCATGCAACACTACACCATGCAACACCACACCATGCAACACCACACCATGCAACACTACACCATGCAACACCACACCATGCAACACTACACCATGCAACACTACACCATGCAACACTACATCATGCAACACTACACCATGCAACGCAAAACCATGCAACACATACCATGCAACACTATACCATGAAACACTACACCATGCATCACTACACCATGCAAGACTACACCATGACACGCAACACCGTGCAACACCACACCATGCAACGCAACACCACGCAACACTACACCATGCAACGCAACACCATGCAACACTACACCATGCAACACCACACTATGCAACACTACACCACGCAACACTACACATTGCAATGCAATACCATGCAACACTACACCATGCATCGCAACACCTTGCAACACCACACCTCGCAACACTACATCATGCAATGCAACACCATGGAACACTACACCATGCAACACTACACCATGCAATGCGACACCATGCAACACTACACCATGCAACACCACACCATGCAACACTACACCATGCAACACCACACCACGCAATAGTACACCATGCAACACTACACCATGCAACTCAACACCATGCAATGCAACACTATGCAACGCAACACCATGCAACACCACACCATGCAACGCAACACCAGGCAACACAACACCATGCAAGTCAACACCATGCAACACCACACCTCGCAACACTACACCATGCAATGCAACACCATGCAACGCAACACCATGCAACACTACACCATGCAACACTACACAATGCAATACTACACAATGCAACACAACACCATGCAACGCAACACCATGCAACGCAACACCATGCAACACTACACCACGCAACACTACACCATACAACACCACACCACGCAACACTACACCACGCAACACTACACCATGCAACACCACACCACGCAACACTACACCATGCAACGCAACACCATGCAACACTACACAATGCAACACTACACCATGCAACACTACACCATGCAACACTACACCATACAACACTACACCACGCAACACTACACCATGCACCACTACACCATGCAACACTACACCATGCAACACTACACCACGCAACACTACACCATGCAACGCAACACCATGGAAACGCTACACCATGCAACACTACACCATGCAACACGACACCAAGCAACACCACACCACACAACACTACACCATGCAACACCACACTATGCAACACCACACCACGCAACACTACACCATGCAACACCACACCATGCAACATCACACCACGCAACACTACACCATGCAACACCACACCATGCAACACCACACCATGCAACACCACACCATGCAACACTACACCATGCAACACTACACCATGCAACACTACACCATGCAACACTACACCATGCAACACTACACCATGCAACACTACACCATGCAACGCAAAACCATGCAACATATACCATGGAACACTACACCATGGAACACTACATCATGCAACACTACACCATGCAACGCAACACCATGCAACACCACACCATGCAACGCAACACCACGCAACACTACACCATGCAACGCAACACCATGCAACACTACACCATGCAACACCACACCATGCAACACCACACCACGCAACACTACACCATGCAACACTACACCATGCAACGCAACACCATGCAACACTACACCATGCAACACCACACCATGCAACACCACACCACGCAACACTACACCATGCAACACCACACCATGCAACACTACACCATGCAACGCAACACCATGCAATGCAACACCATGCAACACTACACCATGCAACACCACACCATGCAACACTACACCATGCAACACTACACCATGCAACACTACACCATGCAATGCAACACCATGCAACACTACACCATGCAACACCACACCATGCAACACTACACCATGCAACACTACACCATGCAACACTACACCATGCAACACTACATCATGCAACACTACACCATGCAATGCAAAACCATGCAACACATACCATGCAACACTATACCATGCAACACTACACCATGCAACACTACACCATGCAACACTACACCATGCAACGCAACACCATGCAACACTACACCATGCAACACTATACAATGCAACACAACACCATGCAACACTACACCATGCAACACTACACCATGCAACGCAACACCTTGCAACACGCACAATGCAACACTATAACATGCAACGCAACATCATGCAACACTACACCATGCAACACCACACCATGCAACACTACACCATGCAACACCACACCACGCAATAGTACACCATGCAACACTACACCATGCAACACTACACCATGCAACACCACACCATGCAACGCAACACCATGCAACACTACACCATGCAACACTACACCATGCAACACTACACCATGCAACGCAACACCATGCAACACTACACCATGCAACACCACACCATGCAACACCACACCATGCAACACTACACCATGCAACACCACACAATGCAACACTACACCATGCAACACTACACCATGCAACACTACACCATGCAACACTACACCATGCAATGCAAAACCATGCAACACATACCATGCAACACTATACCATGAAACACTACACCATGCATCACTACACCATGCAACACTACACCATGACACGCAACACCGTGCAACACCACACCATGCAACGCAACACCACGCAACACTACACCATGCAACGCAACACCATGCAACACTACACCATGCAACACCACACTATGCAACACTACACCACGCAACACTACACAATGCAATGCAACACCATGCAACACTACACCATGCAACACTACACCATGCAACACCACACCTCGCAACACTACATCATGCAATGCAACACCATGGAACACTACACCATGCAACACTACACCATGCAACACTACACCATGCAACACTACACCATGCAACACCACACCATGCAACACTACACCATGCAACACCACACCACGCAATAGTACACCATGCAACACTACACCATGCAACTCAACACCATGCAATGCAACACTATGCAACGCAACACCATGCAACACCACACCATGCAACGCAACACCAGGCAACACTACACCATGCAAGTCAACACCATGCAACACCACACCTCGCAACACTACACCATGCAACGCAACACCATGCAACGCAACACCATGCAACACTACACCATGCAACACTATACAATGCAATACTACACAATGCAACACAACACCATGCAACGCAACACCATGCAATGCAACACCATGCAGCACTACACCAAGCAACACTAAACCATGCAACACCACACCACGCAACACTACACCACGCAACACTACACCATGCAACACCACACCACGCAACACTATACCATGCAACGCAACACCATGCAACACTACACAATGCAACACTACACCATGCAACACTACACCATGCAACACTACACCATACAACACTATACCATGCAACACTACACCACGCACCACTACACCATGCAAAACTACACCATGCAACACTACACCACGCAACACTACACCATGCAATGCAACACCATGGAAACGCTACACCATGCAACACTACACCATGCAACACCACACCATGCAACACCACACCACACAACACTACACCATGCAACACCACACCATGCAACACCACACCACGCAACACTACACCATGCAACACCACACCATGCAACATCACACCACGCAACACTACACCATGCAACACTACACCATGCAACACCACACCATGCAACACCACACCACACAACACTACACCATGCAACACTACACCATGCAACACTACACCATGCAACACTACACCATGCAACACTACACCATGCAACACTACACCATGCAACACTACACCATGCAACACTACACCATGCAACGCAAAACCATGCAACATATACCATGGAACACTACACCATGGAATACTACATCATGGAACACTACACCATGCAACGCAACACCATGCAACACCACACCATGCAACGCAACACCACGCAACACTACACCATGCAACGCAACACCATGCAACACTACACCATGCAACACCACACTATGCAACACCACACCACGCAACACTACACCATGCAACACTACACCATGCAACGCAACACCATGCAACACTACACGATGCAACACCACACCATGCAACACCACACCACGCAACACTACACCATGCAACACCACACCTCGCAACACTACACCATGCAACGCAACACCATGCAACGCAACACCATGCAACACTACACCATGCAACACCACACCACGCAACAGTACACCATGCAACACTACACCATGCAACACTACACCATGCAATGCAACACCAGGCAACACTACACCAGGCAACACTACACCATGCAACACTACACCATGGAACACAACACCATGCAACACCACATCTCGCAACGCAACACCATGCAACACCACACCTCGCAACACTACACCATGCAACGCAACACCATGCAACACTACATCATGCAACACTGCACAATGCAACACTACACAATGCAACACTACACAATGCAACACTACACAATGCAACACTACACAATGCAACACAACACCATGCAACGCAACACCATGCAATGCAACACCATGCAACACTAAACCACGCAACACTACACCATGCAACACCACACCATGCAACACTAAACCATGCAACACTACACCATGCAACACCACACAATGCAACACTACACCACGCAACACTACACCATGCAACACCACACCACACAACACTATACCATGCAATGCAACACCACGCAACACTACACCACGCAACACTACACCATGCACCACTACACCATGCAACACTATACCATGCAAAACTACACCACGCAACACTACACCATGCAACGCAATACCATGGAAACGCTACACCATGCAACACTACACCATGCAACACCACACCATGCAACACCACACCACGCAACACTACACCATGCAACACCACACCATGCAACATCACACCACGCAACACTACACCATGCAACACCACACCACACAGCACTACACCATGCAACACTACACCATGCAACACTACACCATGCAACACTACACCATGCAACACTACACCATGCAACACTACATCATGCAATACTACACCATGCAATGCAAAAAAATGCAACACATAGATGCAACACTACACCATGGAACACTACACCATGCATCACTACACCATGCCACACTACACCATACAACGCAACACCGTGCAACACCACACCATGCAACGCAACTCCACGCAACACTACACCATGCAACGCAACACCATGCAACACTACACCATGCAACACCACACTATGCAACACCACACCACGCAACACTACACCATGCAACGCAACACCATGCAACACTACACCATGCAACACTACATCATGCAACACTACACCATGCAACGCAAAACCATGCAACACATACCATGCAACACTATACCATGGAACACTAAACCATGCATCACTACACCATGCAACACTACACCATGCAATGCAACACCATGCAACACTACACCATGCAACACCACACTATGCAACACTACACCACACAACACTATACAATGCAACACAACACCATGCAACACTACACCATTCAATGCAACACCATGCAACACCACAAATCGTAACACAACACCATGCAATGCAACACCATGGAACACTACACCATGCAACACTACACCATGCAATGCAACTCCATGCAACACTACACAATGCAACACCACACCACGCAATAGTACACCATGCAACACTACACTATGTAATACTACACCATGAAACACCACACCATGCAATGCAACACCATGCAACACTACACCATGCAACGCAACACCATGCAACACTACAACATGCAATGCAACACCATGGAAATGCTACACCATGCAACACTACACCATGCAACACCACACCATGCAACACCACACCATGCAACACCACACCACGCAACACTACACCATGCAACACCACACCATGCAACACTACACCATGCAACACTACACCATGCAACACTACACCATGCAACACTACATCATGCAACACTACACCATGCAACGCAAAACCATGCAACACATACCATGCAACACTATACCATGCAACACTACACCATGCATCACTACACCATGCAACACTACACCATGCAACGCAACACCGTGCAACACCACACCATGCAACGCAACACCACGCAACACTACACCATGCAACGCAACACCATGCAACACTACACCATGCAACACCACACTATGCAACACTACACAATGCAACGCAACACCATGCAACACTACACCATGCAACGCAACACCATGCAACACCACACCTCGCAACACTACATCATGCAACGCAACACCATGGAACACTACACCATGCAACACTACACCATGCAACGCAACACCATGCAACACTACACCATGCAACACCACACCATGCAACACTACACCATGCAACACCACACCACGCAATAGTACACCATGCAACACTACACCATGCAACTCAACACCATGCAATGCAACACTATGCAACGCAACACAATGCAACACCACACCATGCAACGCAACACCAGGCAACACTACACCATGCAACACTACACCATGCAACGCAACACCATGCAAGACTACACCATGCAATGCAACACCATGCAACACCACACCTCGCAACACTACACCATGCAACACTACACCACGCAACACTACACCATGCAACACCACACCACGCAACACTATACCATGCAACGCAACACCACGCAACACTACACAACGCAACACTACAACACGCAACACTACACCATGCAACACTACACCATGCAACACTACACCACGCAACACTACACCATGCAACACTACACCATGCAACACTACACCATGCAACACTACACCACGCAACACTACACCATGCAATGCAACACCATGGAAACGCTACACCATGCAACACTACACCATGCAACACCACACCATGCAACACCACACCACACAACACTACACCATGCAACACCACACCATGCAACACCACACCACGCAACACTACACCATGCAACACCACACCATGCAACATCACACCACGCAACACTACACCATGCAACACCACACCATGCAACACCACACCACACAACACTACACCATGCAACACTACACCATGCAACACTACACCATGCAACACTACACCATGCAATGCAAAACCATGCAACATATACCATGCAACACTACACCATGGAACACTACACCATGCAACACTACACCATGCAACGCAAAACCATGCAACACCAAAACATGCAATGCAACACCCCCAACACTACACCATGCAATGCAACACCATGCAATGCAACACCATGCAACACTACTCCATGCAACACCACACTATGTAATACCACACCACGCAACACTACACCATGCAACACTACACCATGCAACACCACACCACGCAACAGTACACCATGCAACACTACACCATGCAACGCAACACCATGCAACACTACACCATGCAACACTACACCATGCAACGCAACACCAGGCAACACTACACCAGGCAACACTACACCAGGCAACACTACACCATGCAACACAACACCATACAACACCACATCTCGCAACACAACACCATGCAACACCACACCTCGCAACACTACACAATGCAATGCAACACCACACAACACTACACCATGGAACACTACTCAATGCAACACTACACAATGCAACACTACACAATGCAACACTACACCATGCAACGCAACAGCATGCAACGCAACACCATGCAACGCAACACCATGCAACACTAAACCACGCAACACTACACCATGCAACACCACACCACGCAACACTACACCATGCAACACCACACAATGTAACACTACACCACGCAACACTGCACCCTGCAACACCACACCACACAACACTATACCATGCAACGCAACACCACGCAACACTACACCACGCAACACTACACCACGCAACACTACACCACGCAACACTACACCATGCACCACTACACCATGCAACACTATACCATGCAACACTACACCACGCAACACTACACCATGCAACGCAATACCATGGAAACGCTACACCATGCAACACTACACCATGCAACACCACACCATGCAACACCACACCACACAACACTACACCATGCAACACCACACCATGCAACACCACACCACGCAACACTACACCATGCAACACCACACCATGCAACATCACACCATGCAACACTACACCATGCAACACCACACCATGCAACACCACACCACACAACACTACACCATGCAACACTACACCATGCAACACTACACCATGCAACACTACATCATGTAACACTACACCATGCAACGCAAAACCATGCAACACATACCATGCAACACTACACCATGGAACACTACACCATGCATCACTACACCATGCAACACTACACCATGCAACGCAACACCGTGCAACACCACACCATGCAACGCAACACCACGCAACACTACACCATGCAACGCAACACCATGCAACACTACACCATGCAACACCACACTATGCAACACCACACCACGCAACACTACACCATGCAACGCAACACCATGCAACACTACACCATGCAACACTACACCATACAACGCAACACCATGCAACACCACACCATGCAACACCACACCACGCAACACTACACCACGCAACACTACACCATGCAACACAACACACGGCGCGGCGCACCTTCGATAAACACCGCTCATTGTAATTGTGTGGCAGGCTCACTCTCTATCATCCCCACCCCCATCCTGTCCCCTGCTACATAACTACTTTTATATTTCACCTTCAGTCTCCCCTCGCCACCCTTTCTGCCCCATCATCCTTCCCCTACTTACCCCTTCACTGTCCATTCCTCTTCCCTCCCCTCCCTTGTCATCTCGCTCTCCATCCCTGTCTCTTGCCTCACTCTCTCCTTTCCTTCCTCCATCTCTTCTTTCTCCCTCCACCCTCTTCTCTCTTCATCTCCTTTCTTTCCTTTCTTTCATCCATGCTGTATTCTCCTTGTACCCCATCCTATCCTCTCCGTTCTCACTCTGTCCTATCCCCTTCTCCACCCTTTCCTTCTCGCTTCCTCTCCTGTTCCATATTCACTCTTCACCCCCACCTCTCACCGTCGTTGCACCCTTTTTCCTTCTTCCCCTTCCCACACCTTTCCCCTCAATCACCCCTCCTCTGACCCTTTTCACCTCCCCTTCCTTACACACACACACGTCCACTGTCACCCAACCAAAGCCTTGTTTCACCCCTCATCTTCTCACGCTTCCCCTTCCCTCCCCCCCCATTTCCTCTTCCTTCTTCCCCTTCCCTCTTCCTCCCTCCCCTTCCCTCTTCCCCTCTCCTCTCCCCTCGTCCCCTCTCCTCTCCCCTCTTCCCCCCTCCTCTCCCCTCTTTCTCTTACCCCTTACCCCGCTTACAATCTTTCCCACCCCTTCTCGTTCTCTCTCCCACATTCTCTTCACAAACAAGTTATTAATCTAGTTAGCCCGAAGACATCTTTTTTGTTGTACTTCTTCCTCCTGACACTGTATTCAACTTACAACCATACACTTTTTAGACTGGAGTGTTAAAGCTTTTAGTAACCCCGTCAGTGAAATAAATAACCTCAACGTTGAATGAAATCGTCTGCATGTGACAAGAATTAACTACAAAAATTCACCACAGCATTGAAGGGACAAAATAGATATCTTTAAGCATAGGTTAATATAAGTGTTGTTATTGGATGCAGCGGACGTGTTGACATGAGTAGCACAGATAAAGGAATATTGTGCAGTGTTGACTTACTCCCTGGTCTTTTAGCATGCACTAGTAGAGTCAGACTGAACATAGAGGAAGATGAAGTGGAAGGGAGTGATGAGGAAGAGGAGGATAATGTAGAGGAGATGAAATGGAGGAGAAGGAGGGAATGTGGGAATGATGTGGAGAGAGAGGAGAATTTGCAAAGAGGGTGAAACGGAGGAAGATGAAGTGGAGGGGCAACGATGTACAAAGGGAGAATTGTATGCAAGGTGGGGGTGACATGGATAGGAGGATGAAGTGCAGGAGAGTGATGTAGAAGGGGATGATGATGTGGAGGTGATGTGAGGTGTACGGGGAAGGATGATAAGGAAGGGGGAATCCTGATTAGAGGGACGCCCATAAAAACCTTTTTTTTTTTTCCTCCTTCAGTACATTGTGTCTGGTTAAGAGGGGGGAGGGGCGGCCAGCTAAGCATCCATAATGAGCACTAGCCAACCCCCCTGCTGGGAAGTACAAACTCTGATTTTTACAGCCAGCCACAAGTCGATTTTATTCTGCCGATAGAAATCCACCACAACGAAAACCTTTACATCTCGTCTTGATTAACATACGGGATAAAATGAAAAGCTTAGTTATACTTACATTACAGGAACGCCAGTTGACTTAGCTCTTCTCTAGTCAAAGAATTAAGAGGATCATGAACCCCTTCACTCCGACGATTTTTATTTTTACTCTAGCTATCTCCAGGGGAATTTATTCAGCTAAAGGGAGCCGTTGCATTGAAGGAGCTAAGTATAGTCTTCATTAAGTCCTTCACTGCATACAGCACAGGGTACAATATCGGGGGTTAAGCCAACACTTCTGTTACCCAAATAAACTTTGTGTCCATCTCAAGAAGCAAACAGAAAAGAATGAACTTGAAATAAACATGACGGATCCTCGGCAACAACGTCTTACCATAGTATATTATTTATGTTTGATTTTAAACCTTGTTACCAAAACCCCAGGTAAGATTATTTGTATGTTCACCGACTGATGATGTGCAGTACCCGGACATCAAGAAACCATTGAAAGTAAGAGGCTGATACGAAGATTTATCCTTTCGTTACCATGGCGTTTGTTAGTTTATTCTACCTTCAGATGATTTTATTCACCTTAAGGAAGTCCGCTAGTTGTGAAGGAGTTAATGAACGATGTATGTACTCCAGGTCCAAAAGTCATTTCTAAACTGAATAATATAGTCTTGAGATCCAGGAAAAATATGAAGTTGAGTGTGGGGTGGTCTTCCTCCCTCCCCTTCCCTTACTCCCTCCCTGGGTTTAGCCTTGCCCTCACATATCATTCATCTTTACTCTCTCAGATCCACACGTGCTTCCTGAAGGTGGAGAAATCTAACTCTGCGTTTATTGTCTCTTAAACTCTTCCTTCTTGTTGCTATTTATGTAGTTTGCATATCGACATAGATTACATAAATAACATAAAGGATAGTGATATGTAATGTGCAGAATAAATAAAGGAAGTGTCACGAAATTCCCGAAGACGCTTCGACGACCGATTATCCAGTTACAGAGAGCGTCTTTTGTGATAATGGTAAATGTGTTTAAAGTAAGCAGCAGAAACATCCTGCCAGTTCACTTCTTATTGTTTGTGTGCATTCAGGATTTTTCATATTTGGATGGGAAACGGTAACTTCATGGTGTTGTTTCCCTCTTGTTTCCCCGACGCGTGATTTTTCGTGGGCGTAATGGCGGACACTTACTATACGCCACGCAACTGTACTGAAGTAAATTTGGTTTTCCATTTCGGCGTGTCTGGTTGTTACCGTGGTAGAGGTTAGATTAGGTTAAGTTAGGTTATGTTAGATTGGATTAAGCTTGGTTAGATATGGTTAGGCTAAGATATAATTTGTTAGATTAGTTAACATTAGGTTAAGGATAGGTTATGCATGTAAGGTTAGGCTAGTACAGCTGTAAAATAATCTTCGGTTGTTTAGAGTACGTTATTGAAAGTCTGCCATTACGCTTGAGAAACTAACACGAATGATTCAGAATGAGCATTGACAAAAACAACAGGGAAACAAAACTAACAGTAAACAATAGCTTACCACCATAAGTATTATTATAAAAATACAGAAACCAACCTGGGAAAAGAGGATGTGAATCGGTAAGGTATTTCTGCTGCTTAGACTAAATCGTATGTTGACCGTAGCACTTTCCTTCCTGTGTCAAGCATTGTTTTGTAGCTAATCTTAAGGAGACAGGACCACTTCATTGAGAAAGTACCTTCCTTTGAACTGATTCAGTAACTTTGTAAAGTACATAAGTGCTTTTTTGAGTATGAAGATCCATCAATAAACAAGGAAAATATGATCACGGTACATACGGGAAAAGTTAGGATAGGATAGGATAAATAAGGTTAGGTTAAAAAAAAAATAGGATTGGACAAGTAAGCAACGATAACGGTAGTTTCGTTCAAAAATAGCGTTCTAAGATGGCGTCCGTCTCCGCTCGCGCCCCACAAGATGGCGTCCGTCTCTCCTCTCTCCCCACAAGATGGCGTCCGTCTCTCCTAGCGCCCCACAAGATGGCGTCCGTCTCTCCTCTCTCCCCACAAGATGGCGTCCGTCTCTCCTCGCGCCCCATAAGAATGGCGTCCGTCTCTCCTAGCGCCCCACAAGATGGCGTCCTCCTGTTTGGCACCGTTAAGGATTGTAAAACCGCTTTTGAAACACTTTTCACCACTTTTATAAGAAACGAACAACATAAAAACTTCAAAACGCAGTCAGAAAATACTAAGCACTTAAAGAATTACATGAAGAACAAAGGTAAAAAAAAAA
The DNA here is from genome assembly GCF_032717465.1 of Coenobita brevimanus. Lineage (NCBI taxonomy): Eukaryota > Metazoa > Arthropoda > Malacostraca > Decapoda > Coenobitidae > Coenobita > Coenobita brevimanus. The sequence goes on along the minus strand of NW_027644839.1, from coordinate 56,647 downwards.
AAAAAGAAAAAAAAGAAACTGCAAAACAGGGAGGTCGTGTCTCTTAAAGATTACGATTTGGTGAACGTGATAAATAGCTGGATGTTATGTGAAATACGCCAGTCATTGTTATTGTTGTCTAGTCACTCAGCTACATCTGGGACTCGCAGTGAGATAGGTGTTTTGATTCTCTGTCTGTCTGTCTGTCTCTCTCTCTCTCTCTCTCTCTCTCTCTCTCTCTCTCTCTTATTTAGGTCTGTTCACTTTCTAATATCAACCCAGTCCTATTGAAGCTCCATTAGTCTGAAAAACCCTTGCAAATCACAAGACAGTTGGAAAGGAATAGTAAAAATGTAATAGAAGGACAGCCATCTACTAGAAATAGATTTTTGTTTTCTGTTAACCTTGAATTTTGACCTAATGACTTTACTACTGGACCTAGACCTAGACAGGGTCAGCGGGTACCAACTTGCAAAAGATTTAGTCAATCAAGGCTTTCCATAGTTAATAGTACAACTGACGGACAGACAGACACATTATCACGTATAGAGAGACGACTGAAATTATTACCTGCTCGTTTTGCTGGTGCTGTTTGCTGGTGTTATTAGGATGCAGCGGTTGAAAAAGTGTTGAACCATTACGGTGTGTGTGTGTGTGTGTGTGTGTGTGTGTGTGTGTGTGTGTGTGTGTGTGTGTGCTATTACAATGCAGCGGTTGAAAAAGTGTTGAACCATTACGGTGTGTGTGTGTGTGTGTGTGTGTGTGTGTGTGTGTGTGTGTGTGTGTGTGTGTGTTGTGCTATTACAATGCAGCGGTTGAAAAAGTGTTGAACCATTACGGTGTGTGTGTGTGTGTGTGTGTGTGTGTGTGTGTGTGTGTGTGTGTGTGTGTGTGTGTGTGCTATTACATTGCAGCGGTTGAAAAAGTGATGAACCGTTACCTTATCGGTTGATATATATATATATATATATATATATATATATATATATATATATATATATATATATATATATATATATATATATATATATATATATATATATATATATATATATATAATCAACCATTACAAGTCCACTGCTGAACAAAGGCCTCCCCCAACCTTCTCCACGAAATCCTTGACTGAGCCAATCTTTGCCACGTTTTCCCTGCAAATTTCTCTATCTCATCCCTCCACCTCCTGTCTGGCCTTTTTCTGCTACGCTTACAATCACTTGGTGTCCAGTCAGTCAACCTCTTGCTCCATCGATTATCCCTTTTTCTTGCTATATGGCCTGCCCACCTCCATTTCTGTTCTTTTATAACTTGTATAATATCTTTGACTTTAGTCTGCTCTCTCACCCAAGTTAATCTTTTCCTGTCTCTTAAAGATATTCCCAACATTGACCTTTCCATTGCTCTCTGAGAACGAATTAGTTTATTTTCCATCGATTATGTCAGTTTCCAGGTCTCACAACCATACGTCATAGCTGGAATTATACATTCGTTATATACTTTTCATTTCATACAAACTGGCAAGCTACTTTTCATAATGTCCCAATGTTTATTGACAGCTTTCCATCCAATTGTAATGCGTCTTTTTATTTCCCTATCATTATCTTTCGTTAATTTTAGTATTTGTCCCAGGTAATTGTATTCCTCGACTTCTTCAAGAATTTCTCCACTTATTCTGATAACGCTCTTTGGTGTTTGAGGATTAAACATTAGTTTTACTCCGGTTCACCTTTAGCCCTACTTTGAGACTTTCTCTGTTCAAGTCATTTAACATTTCTTGCAATGTCTCTGCTGTTTCTGAGATTAGGACAATGTCATCTGCAAATCTTAAATGGTTTAGCTTTTCTCCATCTATGTTCACTCCTTTGTTTTCCCAGTCTAGCTTTCTGAAAATACTTTCTAGGCATGCTGTAAATAACTTTGGTGAAATTGTATCTCCCTGACGCACGCCCTTCTCAATCTTAATTTTCTCTGAGTCCTTATGTAATTTAACTGTAGCAGTTCCCTCTGTATATAATTATGTTTTCGAGCAGTTTTACAATGTTCTCGTTCACTCCTTGTTCTCGCAATGAATTTATAATTGCTATGTGCTCCATTGAGTTGAAAGCCTTTTCGTAATCAACAAAACCTGAGCACAGTGGTTTATTATATTTTGTAGTTTTCTCAATTAGCTGATTTATTGTGTGTGGATGATCAGTAGTCCAGTACCCGCTTCGGAATCCTGCCTGTTCACGAGGTTGGTTTTCCTCCAAATTTGTAGTTATTCTGTTTGTAAGGACTTTAGTGAAGAGTTTGTAAAGGACTGATAGCAAGCTAATGGGTCGATAGTTACTAAGGTCTTTTGAGTCACCTTTTTTGTAAAGTAAAATAACTATTGCATTACACCATGTTTTGGGAATTTTCTTCCTTTTCATCCATTGAGTAAAAACGTGAGCAAACCTAGTTTGTACTTCCACTCCTGCATCCAACAGTAAATCTGCTACTATTCCATCTTTTCCCAGAGCTTTCCCTCTTTTCATATTTTTGAGAGAATTATTTACTTCATTTGGTGTTACCTCAGGTATTTCACTTATATCAGTTGAAAAGTTAGCTGTTGGTACTACTGTCTTTGATGCATACAGTTCTTTGTAAAATTCTTCAACTCTCTTCAACATCTTATCTTTGCATTTAATGGTTTCACCGTTTTTGTCTTTTAGTGATGTAATTTGTTGCTTTCCAAGTGCCATTTTACTTCGGACCTGTTTCAGACTTTTTCCTTTTTTGATGGTTTCTTTGATTTGATCCATGTTTCTTCTTTCTTCTCTTTGTCTTTTGTTAATAAGCTTATTTAATGCCGCACGTTCTATTTCATCTTTCTTTGTTTTTACTTTCATTTCATTTCTGTTTTTCATAAGCTTAAGTGTCTTCTCTGAATACTTCTTGACTTTGGCTGTAATAGGTTTTCCTACTACCTCCGCTGATTCTTTTAGCACTTTTGTTAGTCTGTCATTCAGCTCATCAATGTCACATTCAGCATTACTGAGAGCCTGAAAACTGTTCCTTATTTCTAACTGAAAGGCTGCTTTGTTTTCACTGACTTTTATTGTGCATCTCGTTTATCTTTAATCATCTTCTTTCTTTCACTTTTGAAATTGAATCTTGTTGTGCAACCCACCATTCTATGGTCACTTCCGATATATACTTTGTTGATAACTGTGACATATGTGATCGTGTTATTCTTATTTGATATATATATATATATATATATATATATATATATATATATATATATATATATATATATATATAGAGAGAGAGAGAGAGAGAGAGAGAGAGAGAGAGAGAGAGAGAGAGAGAGAGAGAGAGAGAGAGAGAGAGAGAGAGAGAGAGATACAAGTGTCCGACTCTGGGCAAAGGCTTCAGTGCCTATTCCCAAGTCCTCCTTGGGGCTCAGTAGTCGTCCTAGATCTCCACGTCACCACTTTTTTTTTTTTTTTTTTTACAGAACAGTGGAAGGAAAAACAAATGAATGAAAAAACTAATCCATACACCAGATTACTGGTGTCCTGTGTTCATAAAATATTTGTAACAGTTAGACTTAAACAGCTGTAGGTTGAAGTTTGGAGGGAAACAACTCTGGGGAAGCGAGTTCCAGAAAGATGCAGTTCGGGGAATGAAAGAATTCTGATTGACAGAAGTTCTGCAATATAGCTGAGTGACATTCCAGTCATGAGCGCTACCCGATGCCCATGTAGCACGAGAGAAGGCATGGAGAGGTGGCACCATGGACGCAACTTCGTCTGACCATTTGCTATAAAAAGATCTGTAAAAATAATGTAAGGGAGGCAACATTCCTTCTTACTTGTAGTGGAGGTAGTTTTTACTTATAGCAGGGTTATTAATAATTCTAACAGCTTTGTTCTGAATTTTGTCTAGTTGTTTTAATGCAACCTCTCCACATCCATTCCATAAGCGTGAGCAGTAATCAGGCTGAGAGCGCACATGTCTCTTATAAATTATAGCTAACTGCTCGTCAGTGAAGAAGTTACGGACTCTGTACAATAATTCAAATTTCTTTGAGGCGGTTTTAGCAAGTGACCTGACATGAGAGATCCAGCTGAGAGTACTGTTAAGTGAGACGCCGAGAATTTCAATACTTTTGGAGATGGGAATATTTGTAGCATTTAATGTAATATACAAATTTATATATATATATATATATATATATATATATATATATATATATATATATATATATATATATAGAGAGAGAGAGAGAGAGAGAGAGAGAGAGAGAGAGAGTTTTACTAGCAATAAATGAGACAAGGTTGCTTTGTCCCCATTCACTGATCGTAGATAAGTCTTGATTTATGGAGATGGCTGTACTGAGTTGAGAGTTAGAGATATCAGTCTTTGTAAATGGGTGTCTGAGTGTGAATGAACTATGAAGTGTTGAGTCATCTGCATATGAATGGATGTGATTGTGGGTGACAGATAAGAGATCATTAATATGAACCAGGAACAGGGTTGGCGCCAGAACTGATCTCAGCGGCACGCCGGCGTTAATTGTGTGGAAATTAGAATGTTTATAATCTGCTTTTACTCTTATTTTACTGTCGCTGAGATATCAGGAAATCAAAGAAACAAAAGACTTTAGTCCATAGCAAGGGAGTTTGGTCAACAGGGAACGGTGCCATACTCTGTCGAAAGCTTTAGAAATATCAAGGGCTACTGCATGAGTTTCTCCATGTAGGTCGATTGATTGGTGGATGGTATGAGTCAGGAGATTGAGTATTGTTATGCTAGGTGTTTAAGGGTCAGCTTCCCGTCCCTTGAACGCCTATACTGCAGCTGGGTTCCCTATCTAGACCGGAGCTTAGTAAACTTAGAGAGACACAGGGCACAAAAACTCAGGGCAACAACATTACACATATACTGGTAAATTCTAGTCTGGAACAGGTAGATGTCACAAACAGGAATCTAGGCAATCATATAACATGTAATGAGATCGGGAGTACCAGTATCTCGCAGGATACTTTTGAGACAATAGTTCAGGATAACAGTGTACAGTACAATGAACAGCATTTAAGGTGTTGGGCAGGGAAATTAGTCACTGTAACTTTGAGGGAAATTTACACTGTGGATGGAATAGGTAGCGTGGCTATAGGTCTTATGTCGCGGAAGTATTATATTACTAGAGTCGAGTTATACATTCACTCAAGTCACTGTAATCACTGTTCGGCTTCTCTTGCACTGTCAGTGTTTCACTGTTGGTTTACACTCCTGGTCTTGTGACACTGATAGAATTTGGGCTTAGTTTCCCGTTGGTAGTCTAACACACAGCCCGATGTCTTACGTCACTATTTCGCTGTTTGTCTATAATTTCGGTAATGTTGCACTGAAAGGATTTGGGCCTAGTTTCCCTCTGGTATCCTAACACACTGCCCAATGTCTATATCACTGTTTCACTGTCACTTCACTTCCACTGTCACTCACTGTCGGGGCTGGGTAGCGTGGCGGCGTTGGCGGAGGGCAGCGGGAGAGCTCACAGCCCGGCTCCTGAAGGGAGCTGAGATCCACTAGGGGCCTCCGTATCCTGTGGCCACGGAATCACTCGTAGGGGTGTCCTCTCTCGTCCGGGGCTGCATACGGCGAAGGGCCCTACACTGTCGGGGCTGGGAACTAGGGTCTGGCCCCTGGGACTGGGGCCGAAGAGTTTCCTGAAGCACTCACTCAGGCGCCTGACGGAGGACGAGTGTCGTCTGTGTCGGGGTTTGGAGAAGTCTCGCCCGGGGATCCTGGGGACAGCCTCAAGGGCCTGTCAGCTGCGGTCTCCTGTTGTCGGGGATGCCGTCAGGAGTGGGCTGCGGCGTTGGCCGCCATCAGACTCCTTCAGGTAAGGTCCCTCTGGAGCCTGGTATGCAGAGAATAGCCCTGGAGATAGTACAGGGCCTCTCCACGGATCCTCGAGGCTGAGGCCTTCCTTCTGAAGGTTGTCTCGCTGGTGGTGGGCAGTAGGGTCGTCTGTTTCCCCGCCTGTCGGCAGGTCTGATGGCAGAACGCCCTCTCGTAGTGGAATTATAGGGGGCGAGGGGCTTTGGTGCTCCTCCCCGGCATGGCTGCCAGCTGTCGCTGGGTTCCCATGGGCAACGAAACGAGGGTGGCTACTGGCCATCCCTTCGTTGTAGGTGCAGCTACTGGCCGTCGCCTGGGCCCAACTCCCTGACAGGGATGCAGGCAAAGTGCGGCTACCGGCCGTCATCTACCTGTAGGCGTGGCTGCCGGCTGTCATCCAAGCCCCATATAGAAGACAACGTGCCGATGAGGAGCGGCTGCAAGTCGTCTCCTGTCGACGGGCATGGCTACCAGCTGTTGCCTGTGTCCTGTCCTCTGAGGCAACTACAGGAGGAGAGGGGGCGTACCCTTCTCTCCCCGGTGCAATTACCGGCTGTCACTGGTTCTTGTAGGGGGGTATAGCAGCACATGACGGGGAGCAGCTACCAGTCGTCTCCTGCCGTGGGGCCCTGGCTACAGGCCGTGGCCTTTTAAGGGTGCGGCTACCGGCCATTGCCTGAACCCGGCTACAGGCCGTGGCTCCTAATGGCGAGCGGCTACTGGCCATCTCCTGAAGGCCTTCCGAAGGGCTGAGCAGCTACTGGCCATCTTACAAAGGCCGCAGCTGCTGGCTGTCACTGGGGTGCTGCTTGGAGCTAAGGAAGTAGCTCCACCCTGATCCTGTTGAGGGTCAACTCGCCCGCAAGGTAATCTCCTTTTCCTACTATGGTGGTGGAGGGCGAGTTCCGGGTCATAGAGGCGCGCGGCCTGGGCGGACTTATGTCCCTGTCGCCTGGCGTCAGGTCGCGCTCTGTCCTCCCCTCTGTAGGCTCGTCCTGGGGTGTCGTGCTGCCTTCAGTCACTATTCCCGGCATTTTAAGTATGTTAATGGTGGATCTTTCATGGCAAACGCCATATTGTCTATCACTAATTAAGTTGTTGGATTCAAGATGTTTAACTGTGTGTTTATTAATTAAAGATTCAAATACCTTATCAAGAGATGTGACAGCTATTGGTTTGTAATCAGAGGGGTCAGAGGAACTTCCTTTCTTTGGAATTCGATGGATATTGGCTTCTTTCCATGAATTAGGGAATGAAGAAATATGTATGCACAGTCTGAATAATTTAGCCAGAACGGAGGCAAGTTCTGGGGAACACTTTTTCAAAACAATTGGCGGAATTCCATCTGGGCCTGTCACTTTGTTTGTAGGTAAATCGTCTAGGATGGATTTTACGTATCTTGTCTGTATTTTAAGTGGAACAATTTCGGAAGAGTCAAGTTCTCGTACTGGGACGTTCTGGCTGGCTTCCTCTATGGTAGAATTTCTGGCATATGTACTGGCAAAGATATCTGCTTTCCCACGTGGGTCATTTATAGTGTTGCCATCTGATGATTTTAGTGGGGGAATGGATGATGACTTGTTAAAGTTATTATTGAAAGAATTGAGAGTTGACCAGAATATTCTATTGTCATTCGGGTTTTTAAGTAGTTTTGATGCTTGATTTTGAAGAAAATTTGATTTAGCGAGACTTATTACAGCTTTTGCATGGTTTCTAGCAAATTTAAATTGAGCGAGTGATTCAGATGTTTTTTTTTATTTTAAGTAAGAGTTATATGCTAATGACTTTTGGGCTGTTACTCTGGCACAGTTGCTATCAAACCACTTTGGAGAGTTCGATCTTTTAGTGAACTGTTGACTTGGTATGAATAAATCCATACCAGCTAGTGTTAAGTCGCAAATGTGGGACTGGGTAGAATTTACATCACTAGAGAAGAAAGACTGCCATTGAATGTCAGCAAGATAATTTCTAAATCCATCCCAATTTGCCTTATCAAAGGGCCATCAGGTCACCCTGACAGGTTCAGAACGGGGAGGCTGGGGGGCTAACTAATGAGGTTGTGATGAGATTGTGGTCAGAGGATCCAAGTGGAGACAATACCTCTATCCTGTATTGATCTGGATTATTTGTCAGGAATAGAGCCAAGAGATGGCATTATGGTCAGGATTATCTGGTATTCTGGTTAGTTGCTTTACCAGCTGCGTAAGATTAAACGATTTTGCAAACAGCTCGCACTCTAGACCAGCATCGTCAGTCCTGGCAGAATGCAATAACCATTCGACATTATGTACATTAAAATCACCCCAAATGGTAATTTCGGTGCTGAGGGTAAGGTTAAAGCTACTCAACTGTGTGGATATGGAATCAAATACACTAGGTTACGAAGAAGCATTGGGGGAGGCATAGACTATACAGATATATTTGGTAATATTTTGACAATTTAGTTTATACAATGAGAAATCAAAACTGGATGAAGTGAAGTTTAAAATTGTGTCAACTGCATATTGAGATTTGATATAACATCAGGTGCCGCCCTTGTTACGGAAGTTTGTGAGGAGATGGTAACCGGGAAAACGAAATGGGGATATTTCAGTAGAGGGTGAGATTTGTGGTTCTGTGAGGAACAGGGTCAGAGGGAATATGGACTGTAGCAAAAAATGAACAGAATATAAATTGGTACTAAGAACACGGATGTTGGTGAAGAATAAGGCAGCACTTTCACTGCTCTGCTGACGAGCATGACCGGAAATTACACTAGTCGCTGCCGGCACAGTCGCTTGATGGGGACCGGGAGGACCCTGTTCCGCCAGCCCTACCCTGCCGGTGGTGACAATCCGAGATACCACCTCGTTAGAAAGTAGCGGCCATTGCTAAAGAGAGTGTGAATAGAAGGTGTGATATCTTATGTGCATGTAGTGTGGTGTAGACAGTTGAAGGTAGAGGTATTAAGAGACTATGCTGGCCTACTCTCTGTGTAAATGAAAGCACTGAAAATGTTCAGCAAAGGGAGAGGGTCAAGATCAAGTCCTGAGGGCTGGTGAAACAGGAGCTCCAGCTCTCCCTGTCACCAGCTTGCCAGCCACCTAGGGAGTACTGCCCTGTTCGACTGGTGTTACAGTCTACTCCAATAAACACCCACCATCCATCTTGAATACATACTAGAGCTGTCTCATACAGGGCTGGTGTACTGGTATTAGCAGGGGTACTTTTATGACATGTCGGCGGGTCATCTGTTAGATCAGAAAAGTCTGCTTTTTGTGAAATTCAAATCCTTAAACTATTCCCTGCCCCAGCCGGGATTAGAACTTGGGTCCGTTAGGACTGCAGGCTGCCTCTCTACCGATCCTGGTGTCAGGTATTTGTCATAACAATAAGTTAATATTGTATTTATTCGTTTCCATATCATCCTTGGTTTTTCTTGTACTTGAGATTTGATATCTGTTCTTGCAATAACCTGTGCTAAATGAATCTGGGCTGCGCTTCAACAGGCCTTAGCGCCCCAGAGCGGTCCAGGGGTAGTGGGGGAAGCAGTGAAACCACCAAATACCTGGAGCGCGAATTCGCTTTTACTCTAAGTATCCTTCTTTCAGAATACTTAGCAATTATGTATATTTGCGCATTACTGACAACAATATTAATGTTACATGAATATTTGTCAGTAAATTATAATTGTAAATGCATATTGCCGAAATACGTTGGAAATATTTAATCACCATGTAAGCCGTAATGAAGAATCATAACAAATCCTGTTTTCGCCACAGCTGCTTCATCCTGTAATTTCCTCCTATTTTGAAGACGAAATGTACCCTGCAGTGCAATACTGCAGTGGAACAAGATGACTTTGGAAGATATGATCATTGTGCGAAGGAGAGGTGGTACTTCATGGAAGTATGATTTTCGCGGGAATGAATGAAAACAAACCCTCAATTTGTACTCTTTAGATCCGCATAGCCTTTACTCTCTTTAAGCGGAAAATCAGTACTTAATTGAAATGAAGAGGGTATTGTAACAAATCTTTTCATTTATGACGTGTTAGTATTCAAAATCCGTTCATTCTCCCAAATTACACAGAACAGTACACTGGTATTTAGAGTTCTGTTAACCTTTACACGACTGTGATTGAAACCATTTACCGTTGTCAGATGTCGCCAGAGAGACCCGCATCACCAAATACTTCCAACCGCGACGGAGGCTGCGACAACCCCCCATTCAGCCCACACACTTTCGCTCTTGAAAGCGCCGTCGCGTTCCATGGCGTTCCAGCTGTTGAAACGCAGCCCTGGTCTCAAATTCACGATATTTGACATCGGAAATCACACTTGAACACAGGGTTGTTACAATACCAGTATATCTGTACAGTTACTCTAACAGTAACATTGAGCCACGGTGTTATGTAAGTATAATTGTCAAACTTATTTATAAAATGATCTTATATACAATGAATTCCGGTCAATATGAATGTTTGCGAAGAATATATATTAGACAATCGTGCACTTTCTGAAGTAAAAAAAGTATTTATACGTGTATATACACGTAGGCGAATACTTTGTGGTATTTTAACATGCTGTTGGGATAATTAGTATGTAATAAAGCCGGTAGGGGACGATGGCCAGCTCTAACTTGGCCGTTGCGGTTCAGCCAGTACACACAAAGGACCCTCATCTGGTTAGTCTAAAAACACCATCTCTCGCCTCTCTTTGGACACAAACTAAACCGCCCAGACAAAAGAAATAACTGGATACTTGCATAAACACAATAAACAAAAAAAATGTGATAAATTCACATATACCTGTGTGTATATATATATATATATATATATATATATATATATATATATATATATATATATATATATATATATACACACATAGATAGATAGATTGATAGATAGATAGATAGATAAAATGTAATGATTTTGTATGTAAAACACATAGCTAGTAATTTCAAACCATTTCAGCACCATTGAAATTTTTTGGGGGGTGATACTATGGATATTTAGTGCGATGTTATATTTTCGCTTCTCTGTATGTTTTCACCCTAGATATCAGGTCAGTCCGCGAAGGGACGAAAACGGGTCCCTAGCCGCGCATGACGTCACTAGGCCTGCTGTCTCAGTTTGATCCAGGCCACCACACTGATCGGGTCGTGCTCAAGGTCGAAAAAATGGAAGCAGCTAATCTTTATGAGTATGACTGCAACATGACTAAAAACATTATTCTTTCTTTGATCGTGAAGCTTGAGTCTGTTGGTTATCCTGTTGTGGGTATGATTTGTGATCTTGGTCCTACTAATGTTAAACTGTGGAACATATTAGGCATAAACACTGAAAATACCTCTTTCATACATCCAGGGGCTCCTGACCGAGAGGTGAATGCCTTTGCTGATGCACCCCACCTCATCAAGTTGATCAGGAATAATTTCCTTGACTCTGGGTTTGAAATGGGGAATGGACATTTCGCTACCAGTGGGTGTGTAAGAGAATTAATCACGCGAAGCATCAGTGATCTAAAAGTGACTCACCGCCTGTCAGAGAAGCATGTGTGTGTTAATGGTGTCAAGCGAATGAGTGTTAAGTTAGCGGTGCAACTTCTTTCAGAAACTACATCAAAATCACAAAGATATTTTGGAAAAAAATAAAAAACTTTTTGAGAGTCAGGACTGGGAGGAAAGTAGTGATGTTACTGGACTGGTAGACAGGTGGTTTGACTTAATGAACTGTAGAGTACCTAATGATACAAAACATCAGGAGATGCATATTGACTTCACTTAGAACACCAAGATCAAGTACTGTAGGATATGATCAATATTGCAACAACCATGAGAGTGTGTGGCATTAAGAATATGTATTAGTTTTAAAAAAAAAGTTAATAGAGTCCTGCCGATCAACGCCAAAATTGTTTGCCCTTGTGAAGGATAAGTTCCGAATGTCTTTTGTATTAACATACAGACTGAATCAGGATGGACTGGATCATTTCTTTGCCCATCTAAGGCAAACGAGAGCTTCTTACGAACATCCATCACCAGTTTCATGCAAACAGAGTAAAGGCACATCTGCTGGGTAAAGAAAGTAGCTACCTTGGAGGGAAGTAAATACAATTCAGATCAAGAAAGCAGAGACAAATATCAGAGGGCTCATTCTGTAATCACACCCCAAGTAAAACAGTAAAAGATAATGAAAATGATCTTCAGCGTGAACCCAGTCTTACTGCAGTCATGTTCTCAGCATTGACTGTCTATGAGTCGTCATTTGAGGCTGAAGAAAGAATGATGCAGAGCAGCGGCTCCATGATCTCTGGGATAATGACCTGAAAAGTGCTGTAGAAGAAGAAGGACTGCGATATGTTGGCGGGTACATTGCATACAAGCTTCCTGAATACCAGTTTCTGGGATCCAGGGTGGAAGATGGAGACAACACCTGGACTGAAATTGCATGCAGAAAGAAAGAAGCTTTAATGAAAGCAAGTCCAGACTTTCATGAAAAACTAAAAGTGATGGAAAAGATATTTCAGTGTCATCATGGGATGAAGACTTTGAAACTTGGTAAGAGGTAACTAAGCTGTTAGTGACAGAAATTGCAAAATATGTATCTGTACCATTGGATGTCTTAACTGTTTTTATTCGCTGCAGAATGTTTTTTGGGATGCGAATATTCAGCAGAAATATGGAATCACAAAGGGTTCAAAAATGAAAATTTACAAAGCTACTGAAGTAACTATTGCTGATCATCATCATCGTCATCACCACCACCACCATCATCATCATCATCATCATCATCATCATCATCATCGTTGTCTGTTTACAGTGTTAGCTGATTTTTAACTGCAGTGTAGCATGTAAATTTATGTGGCTTGTTTTCAAAGTGTTTCAAGTAACTGTCTGTATTAGGATTATGCAGTTTTGGAAAATCTACCGTGTGTAAATTTTAGGAATCAATTGAATATATTATTATACAGTAATTTATCGTTATCCTACAATTGATCTTATATAATAAAGACAATTCTGTGATAAGAAGTTAACTGGTTCACAGTAATTCAATGATAATGAACAATGTTATTGTTATTAAAGAGCAAATAATGAGGGAAAGGGAAGAATGAAAACAGAGTGAGAGGGGATGGGGAGAGGAAGGAAGGAAAGAACAGAGTAAGGGAAGGAAATACATGAAGGGAGGAGAGAAGAGATTGAAGGAAGAGTGGAAAACGAAAGGTATGGGGGAAATTGTTGGGAAATGATGCATGAAAGGGAACAATGGGATGGGGAAAGAAAATGAGGAAGATGGAGATATAAAAAACAATAAAACAGAAACATTTGAGGGGGAAAAAAAAAAAAAGGAGAGGGAAGGAAGAGGAGCAGGCCAGCTGTCATCAGGCCTACTGAAGTCATCACGGTCCCGCCCACATGCACCCGGACTGGCTTGGTATCTCTGGACTTCGTTTTCACCGGCGTGAACGCAGTCATTTTGCAAAATTTTTCGCGTATCATTGCGATGCGTAGGACGGGTTTAGGAAGCTAAAAATTCCACTGGTAAGAAAAAAAAAAAAATCGATATTCGAAATTTGAAAAAATGATTCCGGGACAGGGCACTGGGTCCCGACAGTTTCTTGACCCACGTCCACGGAGGGGCTAAGCGGGCCTTTGCTAGGCAACGAGTAGTTGCTTAGCAACCAAAACTTTGTAGACATAAGGTCATTGCAGGTCACTGTATCCAGGTTTGGTCTGAATCAGTTAATTCTGAAGGGTAGAAGTGCCTGCCACAATATTTAACAAGATTGCTAGGGGCGCTGAGGCCAGTCTTCTCAGGGTTGCCACTCGAAAACTAAAGGAGAGAGGAGAAAAATGGATGGAACACTTCACATAGGGAATGACCTAAAGGTTACACCTAAAGAAGTCAGAGCTTTTATGGCCATTAGTAATGTTTCTGTAGCTCAGAACGTGAAAAGTACGAAAAGGCGTTTTTTTTTTTTTTTTTTCGGCCGTTGTTAGACAATGAGTAGTTCCCTAGCAACGAAAACCTTACGGACACAACTAGATCATTGTGTCCAGGTTTGGTCGGAATAGGTTAATGCTGAAGGGTAGAAGTGCCTGCCACAATTAAACAAGAATACGAGACAACAAGAAAGAAAGAAAACGCGACTAACAATAAGGGCAGCATGAAGCTGGCCAGTATTTGATGCCACCAGATTCCAACCAAAATATTCTTTACGCCTGGCATGAGCCACAGGTATAGTCCAAAGTACGCCAGTGTCGTTGACATTTGTAAGGGCAGCGTATATCATATATCTGTTTTCTGCAAATGACGGTAATCCATCATGTGACGGCATATTTTCCAAGGAACCCCACGTCGTCTGTTATATTGTAACATTAGTGGTACCTGCAGTCTTTTTTTTTTTTTTTTTTTTTTTTTGCTGTGATTTATAGTGGCTGTGTGTGGGGCTCGGGGGGGGAGGGGTTCGTGCGTGCACGCATTTTTTTTTTTTTTTTAGATGGTTATATAGCTACTTTATTAAGGTTAATTTTGGACTTAAGTTAGGTAATAGTATCACCCATAGGGTCAGCCTTGGAATCCTTGGCAACATGTCCCCATTGAACCCATCCTCACTGGATGTTATGATTTTTGGCAACCCTAACCCACCCGTTATGCAAGGAATATACCTGTAGTCTATAAGTCATCACTCTATTTTCTGTAGCATACTCGTCCAATCATACCAGTGCTGTCATTTTAATATCAGTCATACCAGGGTATGGGAGAATGCAGGACCATCTGAAGGGCTGGTGGGATGCATACCAGGGTATGGGAGAATGCAGGACCATCTGAAGGGCTGGTGGGATGCATACCAGGGTATGGGAGAATGCAGGACCATCTGAAGGGCTGGTGGGATGCATACCAGGGTATGGGAGAATGCAGGACCATCTGAAGGGCTGGTGGGATGCATACCAGGGTATGGGAGAATGCAGGACCATCTGAAGGGCTGGTGGGATGCTTACGTGAAGTATGAATAAATGTGCGCCCGGTGGACCTGGTGTGGCCTGGGTCACCCCGTGTTACAAGAGCAGAGCATGTAGGGGAGTGTTCAGCCTCATATTGTGTCTCTTTATCTTGCCTCAATGCTGGCTCCTGCAGACCCACAACTTTTAAGTGTCTCTGCACTAAAGCAGCACAGGTTAGGCCAAGAAAGGTTTAACGTAGCTCTTTATCTGACCTTAAATTTTAGAATAATAGTCACAAGTGCTTTGTGGCTCTATCAGGCCACTCAGCAGTTGCTCAAATGAAAAGCCACTTTTGGACCACTCCTGTATAGCTGATGTTCACTTGTGGTTGACAGTATCTCAGCACAGCAAGACGCGGGAAAAGTGTGGAAGTTTGGTTCCAGGGTGGATGCTGCATTTGTGAGTCTACACCCAGTTAACAGGGGCATCATAGTAGGCTGCACTTCATCCCGTGATCTGATTGAATGGTTAACCCCCCAGCATTGCAAATGGTAACTACTATAAATAAATAAATGTGCATGTGCTTAGGTTGTGAGATGGAGCTTGAGTGATGTGTGAATGAGTGTTGGCTCATTTCACCAAGCATGCTGTTGACACTTAACAGTTCTTCCACTTTAATACTTTTTCTTTCAGTTTCTGAGTCTAATCTTACCCCATCCTTAGGTGGGAAAAAAAGATCATAATGATAATTATTCTTTTATTTGGTATATACTGAAAAAGACAGAACTTGTGGCCAGGTACCCACTGCTTATTTAGACCTTTGACCAGGGTATTAAGATTTCTGTCAGCCGAACAAAATCACTCTGTGTTGAATTAAGCATGACTCCTCAGTGTATCAACAGCAGAAAAGGTTACTTGAGCTTTTTTTTTTTTTTTTTCCAAAGTATTGCAAGTTGAATAAAATATTTTGCAGCCTGAATGCAGTACCCAGGTGCACCAAGCAGAGTGAAGAAGTCGACCCCCTTATTGCGATCCATATGAGAGACTCTTCAAACAGGAAGGAGATTAGAGACTTGTCAAGTGAGGGGATTAGATATAGCTTTCATTAACACCTTCACCATGAAACATCTACCCAAACTAATAGATAAATAAGTAAATAAAATAGTTTGTAGGTAACAGAAACATATTTTTAAAAGACTTCCCCAGCTTGTAGGGGTTAATGATGATGCTAACCAAAGGTGCTGTATTGCAGGTAATCAGTGTGAGATGAGGCTGCTGGATCCATGTGAGAGTGAGCCATGTCTGGCTGGAGCCACCTGCCCCTCCTTCCCCTCTGATGGGTTCCTTTACAAGTGTCCTCCATGCAGAACTGGCACCCTCTGGGACCAGAGTGAGTAATTATGTAGCTATATGGCATATGGTAATATGTGAAATGTTTTAAAATATAGGTCAGTTAATTACCAAGATTAAACATTTAATTCTTAACATAATTATAATCAACTCCCTTTATAATGAACTAATTGAATGGGAATCAAGTCATTTGTAGATATACAATTTGTACTGTGGGGTTCACGTTTGTTACCATCTCCAACTTTACAGTTAATGATAAGACCTCGATTTATATTATTCTTGATTGTTGAGGAAGCAAAACCCACAACCATAGAAGACGTGCTTATAGAGTGATATTTAAAAAATAAAAAACACAGAAGTCAGAACTGAATAAGATCGTCCCTGGAACTGATGTACAGAATGGTTACTGAGAAGTTCAGTAATGATTACAGGTCAAGGCTACAGGACAGACTGGCTGGCCAAGTTTGCTATTGTCCAACCTTGAGGGAAACCGCTTGTAAACAAAGGCAATTGTATGCCCAGCAGCATTTGTCCCAAAGGATTTGATGTCTCTCTCTGGAAATTATGAGTGTTAAGAGGGGTCTATTATATACAGAGTCCGCTGTATCAGAAGTTCACTGTATCTTTTTTAGGAGGAACAACAACTGTTTGAAGTACTCTCTTGTACCAGTGATACTGCACTAACAAACTATCGAAAAAATTAAGCATGTAACTGAATACCGTTAAAAATAATAGATCTGAATAGTCTCCAAGATTTCTTAACTTGTGAATCTTGGGATGTCTACATAACTAATTTTGTTTTTCAAGACTGTATACATTATACAGTCACAGATTTCAAGACAGATACACGAAAGCTTGCAGAACAATATACCCAAAATAGTTATGAGCCCAGGAGTCTGAGAAAGGGCAGAGTTTCCCTCAGGCCACATCTCATTTTATTTCTTTTTTCCTAGATGTCATTAAAATGTCGCTATCATGTGATTTGTGAAAGACATGTTTGATCACCATGTATCTTTAATGCCTGGATGTGTGAGGGGAGGGTATTTTGTTTGGTACGCTGCTGAAATTTTTGAGATGTTTTGACTGGGTAAGGAGGACAAATCCCTTGTACTTACCGTTGTTAACCTTGTTAACCCAATCAATGCTGGGTTGCCGTGTTATTTTTACTCATGTCCTTGTTTCCCACCAGCGCACCAGACTCGCTGAGAGGTAGTCATCCCAGGTTTCAATGGAGATACATAATTATCTTCAGCTACCTTTACTAGAAAATGTGGGTCAGTCTGGTGCTAGAGCTGTGGTTCCTGACTTGCTCCCCAGATGGCGTCCTCCTCTACAAAGGCCAGGTTGGGGGTAGAGCAGACTTCATTGCTTTTAGCTTTCGAAATGGCCATGTTGAGTTTTTCGTTAGTTCAGGACTGGCAACAAATGTGTGAGTATAATATTTATCTTTGTCCCTCTCCTCTGCAATCTTACATAATGCTCTTATTGTACCTTGATGCAAATTTTTAGAGAACCGCATTACTTAATGTCTGTTTAGGGCATGTTGATGTATTGTACACCCACTAAAATAGTGATCGGCACCCCATGCTTCGATACTCTTTGCAACCATCACTGGCGCAGAAGCTGTGAATACGTAGTAAGAGTTGGCACACCTGACCCCCACCCCCCTCAATCTGTCTGCTTCTCCATTCACCCCCCCACTCATCTCTCACTGTCTCCATCCAGATATAGTGTAATTTCCGTAGCTTCATATCGTGTATAACGAATAAGTCACAGCAATGGACAATGTTCGAAGGAAGATCTTGAAACAGAAAAACATTATCCACTAGACAATATGGAAATCAAAGTGATATTTGTCTGCTTGGCACCCATTGTTATCCTAGGTCACCACCGAGGGATTTTCTTACATGTAATGATACAAAAACAACCACCATTAGCATTTTATGAATGGATTGATGACAGACTATATAAGCCTAACTGTGCAGTTTATAAAACAACCCATGAACAACACATGCAAATTATGTACAGCATGTACCCTAGTATTGCTACAGTATTATCCCCATCACTGACACCTGAATGTAGTAGTGCATAGATTATGAAATTGAGAATAGTATATCACCAATCTGACGAAGATAACATCACAGAGGGGGTGATGGGCAGGCATATTCGTTAATTTAGGATGGGCTGTTACCTCAGACGGTTCTCCATCTGCATATGATGTGAGGAATGTGTTGCTTACGAAACAGCTTCAGCTTTGACAATTTGAGCATCGAATGAGCAGCAGGAGTTTTAATGCTGATTCTGAATCTGATCTACATTACACATCAACATCTTCATTTATAATTTCCATGAAAACTATGTTGATAATCAAACTCCTTCAATAACGTAAAAGGCTGTGATAATACACAAAACAAACTGCTTAGTAAGCGATGCTACGAAGCCACGGATCCGATGCCACTATGAAGACGGACTTAAGGCTCAGGAGATCAGGAATACCAACCAGACACGTTACCTCAGCACTTTATTTTCAGATCTTTCGTCCGGCGTGTCAAATTTTATCGTGCTAAAAAAGTGCCGATAATTTTTTGAGTGGGCGTACACACAACAAAAAAACTATCGTTACACCTTCTACGCGATATAAAATGACACTACGAATGAAGGTTTTTGATAACAGCCTCCTGCATTGGTATCCCTGCGTGTGTTTGTTGCATATTTATTATAAGCTATATCCATTGCTTCTCCTATGCATACTTCTACCTCGTCCTATTTGGCAACTCACCCACTGTCAGGCTTACCAACCCTAGTGAGACAGCCAGGTTGTTATGTATGAAACACATCGGACCCCCCTGTAACGATATTTTTTTTTTTTTGCTGTGTGTACATTGATCTAGATGGACGGGTGTATTTTGCCCGGGCATGATGGCGGTGAGCCAGCAGTGGTGCCCCCACGTAATTACAAGTTTTGTACTGCACTCTCAACGCCATCAGCCCAAGTGGAGTGTCTGGTGTTTACCACTTCCATGCCTCATCATTGTTATTTGGATTTAACTGAATGTCACAAAATTAGATCTGCTTGTGTCACAGCATTACCAACTGTAATATGTTTAAGATTCAGGCTGAAGTAACTAGTGGACCACTGCAATGGGTGGTATACTTCAGGTCAGAGTGAGCAACGAACAATCTCATGCAGTTTGTTCCGGAACTTATTCTGGCACAAGTTGTTTCTGTAGCCATGCTCAGGCTCCTAGTGTGGATTTTTGTGCTGGCGAAGTTGGCAGCGGTACTTTTGTTAGGAAAGAGATAGCCAAATTCCCTGCTGAAAAAGTAAAGAAAATAATAGAACTACTGTAAATTCAGAAAAAACTACTGTATAGAGTACTATTCAGTGTAATCTGACATCACCTGGTAATATTTATATTGCATTGTACAACTGTATATGCCACCAAGAGAATGGCTAGATGGCGTAGTTGTTAGTGTGAGATGAATGACTCAAATGGACATACAGTATTTGAAAAATAAGTGTAACTAACTGTAATTACCATATGACCTGCTTGATATCTTCCCATCACTAAAATGGTGGAAGAATGCTGTCCTTAATGGTACTGGACAAGCATATGGTATATGGTAGAAAATGTTTATGTAAAACAATGTTCTCCCTGCCAGTACAGTTCCACTCTAATCCTCCCCAGCCACATGTTTGAAGATTATGATAAATGACAGTCAAGAATTCAGTTTCACTGTCAGCAATACTCACATTTAAACATACAGTATGAGGACGATGCAATTTTCTCATTTTAAAGCATTTTGCACTGTCTTTTATTTTCAACTGCCACATTCCGCCACACTTACACCCACTGATTTTTGTTTACCACACACTAAATGGATGCTTTTCTCTGACAAAATTTGTTTAGTAATTCTCTGATTTCTGCAGCTGGTTTTTGTAGTGTTCTACATCAGTTTCTTGTATTATATTCACCACACGGATTATGTTCATTGATATGCGTTGTTTTATTTGTTTTGAACTGATTCTCTCATGCAATAAACTTATGAGTCATGCTTGAAGTTTTGTGTTGTGTTGTGCTTGCTGTGGGAGAGTGAGACACTAATAAGGAACTGTTATTTTTCTCTACTTCCAGTATAAATGAATCACCTTCACTCTTCACTTTTGATGTGCATAGATGATCACTGTTCCAATCACTTGGTAATCCCCCTCCCCACAGAAGAGTAGTAATGTTAATCATTACATAAAATACCATCAGTTCTGATACTCATTGTGTAGATAATGAATGTGCTATATCATAATGATCAAATATTGAACATGGAATACACAAGAAAACAAAAAACTAAACAGTAGTTGATTCAGATTTCATAAAGTTGATGAGATAAGCTGGTACTAGATAATTTAGTGCCTTTTAGTGATCTGGTTTACCTTCTTGCCTCCCCTGTACTAACCATGCACGAGCCCTGTGCATGTTCATGTGGTCAGGGTGTGCAGGGAGAAGAGGAGAGGCATCCTAAGAGTCAACCAAGGATGACGACTAATGGGCAAACCAAGCCCATAAAACTGTCAAAGGGACAGATGAGAATAAAAACGTTTGGCAGCGACTCGGTCGATCCCTGCAACAGTGCAAATCCTCATCCAGCTTTGTGACTCCACCCACAAGGGTCCCACCCTTGCACGCCTACAGGAAGCAACTCTTCCTCCCCCGACAGGAACGTTCAACTTAATCCAGCCATGAGTGTTGCGGCCTTCCCTTTTGTCTTCACCACTCCAGGCTGACTCTTTCAGATATCATCCTATAAGAAAGATCAGCCTCAGGGAAACGTGCCTCGTGCCCATGTTGACGAAGTTGGCGTTCGCGTAATATGATGCAGTAAGTTGGCCTCTACTGAGTGGTGGAATAATCGGTCAGTACGCACTTGGGCATACCAGCGATACCTCATTATCCTTGGAGGTCACTCAGCACCAAGGAACTAATTCGCCGCTCCAAGATACTGTTTATTGCCCGCGTCACACATGGACTCAAAGCAAGCCTATAAGACGCCATGGTACTGAAGGGTGTTATGGAGGCTGCTTGCAACCCACTCACTGGCACAGATCCGACCAACAGAATCGTCTGACGGTAACAAGAGGAAAATGAAAGATGGTAACGTACTGAATGTTGTCTTAAACAGTTTTAGACTCAGTACAATGAATCGTATACCTTTTACCCCGAGTACGTCATTTTTGTTTTATTCCGGCTATCAGTGGACGGTGTGACTCAGCTTACAACACTTGGCGATCAGGAATGGTTCGGTAATAGCTCTTCATGAATCCTGTCACTGCCATGAGGTTGTCTTAAGCTAAATAAAAGCGTCTTGTAGCAGGAAGTATAACAAAAAAGTACGTCATCCTTCAGACGTCAAACTTACACAACTTACGAAAACCTTTAGCAGTGCAGGTATTATTGAGGAATTTATCTGAAAACTATATCTTGCACTTTGCCTTCCCTTATCTGAGTAAAATCGTCTGGCAATCGTAACTTAAGTAGTCGTATTAGAACAACCCCGGTCTGTCTGGCCCAGCAGACCCAACATCCGCAAGCAAACAGTCACCCCTGCAAAGCTATCACGTGCAGTGAACCGATGTTCCCTGCGGTGGACAGCACCTCGCCACATCAAGGGGCAGGGAAGAGTGGAAGGTTGGTTCCCGGATGGACGCCGCATTTGTGTTTCCACCCAGTTCAGGGGTTTCATAGTAGGCTCCACATCACCCAATTATTTGGTTGTGTGGTTACCACCCAGCGTTGTAAGTGGTTTCCTGGGTTACAGGAAACCATTAGTCTTATCACTCAGTGTCGAGTCACCAAAGGAAGAATTAGACAGCACTGCATCGAATGAGTGGATGATGGTCGCCACCATGAACCACTGGCAGGAACATGTAAAGAAATATAGAGATATGTTATCTTAGTGACGAGGTAGAGAGGCGGCCTGCAGTCCTAATGGACCCAGGATCGAATCCCGGCTGGGGCAGAGAACAGTTTAAGGATTTGAATTTCCTAAAAAGCAGACTTTCCTGATCTACCAGATGACCCGCCGACATGTCGTAAAAATACCCACGCTAATACCAATACACTAATCCTGTATGAGACAGCCCTAGCATGTATTCAGTATGGATGGTGGGTGTTAGCGCCGAAGTGGTGACATGTGGAGGTGTAGGAGGACTACTGGGCCTTGGGATAGGTCACTGCCCCCAAGAAAGCCTTTGGTCAGAGTCGGACACGTAAAAAAAAAAAAAAAAAAAAAATTAAAAAGAATCTCTGGTAATAAAGAACTCAATATCTCCGTCTCCCCGGTAACTGTCTAAACCCATCTAGAGACAGCATGAATAAAATACAGTAAACCCATCTAGAGACAGCATGAATAACATACAATAAACCCGTGTGGAGACAGCATGAATAAAGTACAATAAACCCGTGTGGAGACAGCATGAATAACATACAATAAACCCGTGTGGAGACAGCATGAATAACATACAATAAACCCGTGTGGAGACAGCATGAATAACATACAATAAACCCGTGTGGAGACAGCATGAATAACATACAATAAACCCGTGTGGAGACAGCATGAATATAATACAATAAACCCGTGTGGAGACAGCATGAATAAAGTACAATAAACCCGTGTGGAGACAGCATGAATAAAGTACAATAAACCCGTGTGGAGACAGCATGAATAAAATACAAAAGTTATTGTCATAGTGAAGATAGAGAGGGGAATAACACTATCATTTACTTTCATTTAGTTTCTTCCTGCTGCCTCTGTACGATTTTATTCAGCCTGATCTCAGCAGTACCAGAAGCCCTTCCTGACCCAAATAAAATAGTTTGACGGTAGCAAGAATCAATCCAAGGAACGTCATCGTACTGAAAATATAAAATATAGTTTCTAACATAGGTCTTTACTTAATTAGGAGACATTACAGAGAGGGGGGGAGGAGGAGAAGGGGAAGGGGAGGGGAGGAATATGAGGAAGAAAGAGTGGGGAGGCATAGGGGCAGACGAGGGAATTGGAGAGAGAAGTGGGAGGGGAAGGAGGAGACACAGAGAAGTGAGGGTGAGGGGAAGAAAGGGTAATGTAAGTGTCTGAGACAAAGGACAGGATGAGCGAATGAGAGCACTGATGAGGGAGAGGGAAGGAAAGCGTGCAAGGGTGTGGGAGAGAAAGGAGAAGAGAGGATACACACACGCGCGCCTGTGCGTGAAGGTGTGCCTCACCAGCATCAGGTCTCATGATTGTTCAGGGAATCGAACCAGAAACTTGTCGTGTGTGAAGCGAGTATACTTCCTCTTACACCAGCGACACCCCACGCTTACATACAGCTGGGTACCATACATACGCACACACAAACACAGATTGTTAGTGACAAACACTGTGATGTGCTTTTCATCATGTAATTAGTTTAGGAGGTGGTATTGTTCGACACTTAAACAAACAGATTATAATCTGCAATTGTTGTTACCTCCGTCAAGAAGGTTATGGTTTTGGCTTGGTTTGTCTGTCTGTCTGGTTGCAGTAGTGTTGCACAACTATTGCATACAGTTGCACCTAATGTTTGAAAAAAAAAAAAACTCACAGGAAGGAATAATGAACAAGCACCTAGCCATGAAATGGCTATATGGCACTGCAGGAGAAGACGGAAAATAATGTGCGGAAGAAACACGGAAATATCAAGAAGAGAGATAGGACAGAAGAGCAGAAGATAGCATGGAGAGAAAGACGGGAGAGAAAAAGGCACCTTTTAGTCGCCTCTTATGACAAGCAGGGATACTTCCTCAGAGGAAGGAAGGAATAATGAAGGAAGGAATACTGAAGCACTAACAGCAAGCCATAATATGGCTATATGGCACTAAGACCCCCAGAGGAGTAGGTGATTGCTATAGATCTGGAGAAAAAGGTCAAAGTCAGAAGGAGATGTTGCTGCCTTTCGGGTTCGTGTTGTCGTGTGACCACAGGCTCACCTAAACATGCACCCGATGGAGTGCAGGCCGAAGTTGGTCTTCTACAGGCCTCCAGCCTCCTTTCATGGGTTCTGTTCTGGCCCCAAGTAGGGTTTTGTTTTCCTCTCTGCTATGATTCCGGTACCTCCCCTTACTTTATCACAGTTTTTACCTTGTCTGTTTTCACTTCCAATCTTCTTAGTGACCTTGTTTTCTTTTTCACAGGTGTCATCACTGGTGGAGGCATATACAGGTCGTGATGTGACATCAGCAGTGGATTTTTCACCATAATTCGGGACAATAAAGACTTCAGCAAGACGCATCTGCAAGACTACCTGCAATTGAGGACAGGAGCTGAAGGGGTAAGGTTCATGCACTTAACCCCTTCAACATGAGGATGCACTGCCTCGTGGAAAGAAGCAAATATCCATCCTGTTCCTAAAAAGAGGGCAACTTCTGATCCATCAAACTACAGACCAATTGCAATAACTTCAATTCTCGGTAACGTTTTTGAGAAACTAATTAACAAATACATAGTCAAGCATCTAGAAATTAATAAATTAATCAGTGATCGACAGTATGGATTCAGACGAGAACGTTCAACTGTAGACATTCTTTGCCTTCTTACCCATCAGATTAACAAAACAATAGACTAACACGGTGAAACACACACAATAGCACTTGATATATCAAAAGCATTTGACAGAGTATGGCACCGGGCCTTATTGTCTAAGATGTCACACTATGGCCTTGCATCACTGGTTCCTCTAATTTCTTCTTACTTTCATAATAGAAAAATACGGGTCATGGTAGATGGAATTTATTCTCAGTTTCATTCCATAAACGCTGGCGTACCTCAGGGATCAGTTTTGGCGCCAACCCTCTTTCTCATTCATATGAATGTCTTCCTATCTGTCACTCACAACCCAATACTCTCTTATGCTGATGACTCGACTCTTCATAGTTCTTTCACATTTAGTACCTCCTTTACACAATTTGATATTATAAATTCCCAAATAAACACAGCAATTTCTCTGAACCAGGACCTTTCTAAAATTAATCAATGGGGACAAACAAATCTGGTCTCATTTAATGCTCAGAAAACTAAATACATTAAACTTCTCCAACAGAAAGAATCCCTCAGACTCTCACATAATTTTAAATGATGTCAATATTCCTATATCCACCACAATTGATATCCTAGGTGTTACTCTAAACCCCAACCTGAGCTGGACAGCTTATGTTATATCCCTTGCTAAAAATGCTTCCAAAAATTGGGACTTATGTACAGAGTTCGTGAGTTCTTCACTGACGAGCAGATGGCCACAATATACAAGTCATGTGCGTTCTCAGATCGAATACTGTTCACCACTGTGGAGTGGATGTGGAGCTGTTGCATTGAGGCAGTTGGACAAAATTCAAAATGAAGCCTTTAGATTAATCAATAATCCTGCCATTACGCAGGACCTTCCTTCTTTATCAGTACGTAGAGATGTTGCTTCTTTAGCATTATTTTATCGATATTTTTACCGTAGGTGCTCTGACGAACTAGCTTCAATTGTGCCTCCCCTTCACATTTTCTCCCGAAATACTCGGGCAGCTGGGAGCGTCCATGAATCCACACTCTCTCCCCCGCAATGCAGAACCTCTGCTTATCAAAATTCATTTATCCCCAAAACTACTACTCTCTGGAATTCACTTCCTGGGAGTTGTTTCCCACAAACATTTAATCCACTTCAATTCAAATCCAGTTGTTATAAATATTTTATGAATGAAGGATGCCTTTAGGCACATGGACTTTTTTTTTTTCCTGTTTTTCCTTCCTCCATTCATTATTAAAAAAAAAAAGTATGTATGTAGTTTAAATTTAATTCTGGCTAATGTATGTTCCTATTAACACTTTCTGCACTAAGAGTAATGACTCTCCTCTGAATGTTTAAGATCATATAATATGAACTGAATTCTCTACCTAGCAGATTTGAAAAAAAAAAAAAAAGTTTTTGGTCATATTTATGTGAATTCTTATGTATTACACATGATAGGATTTAAAAAGCCAGGGAGGTTTATATGCCGTCATCAGATAAACAGTGAATGCAAAAATGAAGGAAATCCTTCAGAAGAGCACGTGGAGTTACATGGAGAGTCAGACTCACAAATGAGGAAGTGAAGGAACATTGTGGTGTGGAAGAGGATGTGATAGAAAGCATTAGGATAAATACATTAAGGTGGTTTGACCATGTGGAAAGGATGTTGAGTGAACGACTGACTAGGGGAGTGTCTGAGAGTGAAGTGAAGGGGAGAGAGACAAAGGCACACCGAGGATGAAAGGATGGAGAGGAGAGATATATGAGAGGGGGTGAAAGTTGGGGGAGGGCAGCGAAATTGCAGGGGACGGGGGGGACTTGGAGGCACTGTTTGTGGCCACCCCTTACAGCCTTAAGGCGTCTGGCCATAGATAGATATATACAGCCACATAGGGGATGGTCCTTCCAGTTTCCAAACCTTGCCGTAGGTCAGTCTTGGTTATGGTGAGTTATATGCCCAAATTCCTGACTAATGTGTGTGATGTTTTGCATAGACTTTATCTGTCTATTGCCAGATGCCTTAATCCCGCAAGGGGTGGCCAAAAGTATGGGATTCGATCTGGGGTCTTTTAATTTTCGGTCACGCACTTCACCCACCATGCCATCGGGCAGACTTTATACTTTTAAAACGTGATGTACCCTGGACCTGGTCCAGTGCAATGAAGAACACCTTTGAAAAATCATCAAAGGCCAGAGTGTTGATTCTTCCCTGCTGGTGGCCTATGGCTGTACTAAAGGGTTAATACTGGGAATGATGCTGCTGAAATTGGAATCTGTTAAATTATGTTCCAGGAAGGAAAACCTATTGCCTTTGCCAGTACTCAAAGGCTTGAGTGTTGTTACTTCACTGTTCGTGTTCCATGACCCCATGAAAGGGTTAGCACTGAGAATGATGCTACTGATTTTGGACTGCTCAATAAGTTTGTCAGAAGGAAAACATATTGCCTTTGCGAGTAGTCAAAGGCATGAGTGTTGGTACTTCTGTGCTAATGGTCTACTACCCCATTAAAGGGTTAACCCTGAGAATGATGCTACTGGGTTTGGACTCTACTGTGTTTTTGCAGGAAGAAAAGCCTATTTCTTTTGCCAGATGTCAAAGGCATGAGTGTTTTTACATCCTTGTTGGTGTTCTATGACCGCATTAAAGAGTTAACACAGAGTGATGCTACTGGGTTTGGACTCTGCTCAGTGCTTTTGCAGGAAGGAAAACCTATTGCCTTTGGCAGTAGGTCAATAAGTAAGACAGAGAATAGCTACGCACAAATTGAGAAAAAAATATTGACAATTGTCTATGATCTTGAGAAGCTTCGCCATAACACATATGGTTACATGATTCATATAATTACTGGTCACAATACACTTAACACTAAGGTAAAAGCTGTCTCCTGCCCCAAAACGACTGCAAGCACTGCTAATAAAAACATAAGAGAATCAATATAAACAGCCACAAACGTTGCCATGCTTTATCCACAGCCCCTGTAGATGGATCCCAGGAAGTCCTGCTGTCACTTTACAAACCTGGCAGCTTGTGTCAACTTAGTCACGCCATTGAGAGAGGTAGAGTCAACTAGGTCACGTTTTGAAAGTGTGGCCATTTGACCAAAGAGATGCTTTGTGAGTGTGGCAGCCCATTTCAGCTGTAGGGATTAGATACTTGCATAAGATGATGTGTAATGGCCGGCAGAGGGTTAGAATTCACACAACACTAACGGGTAAAATTATTCACAAATACATGTGTACCATTCACCAAGAAAACCATGTTTGAGACGCCAGAGATCCGAGTTTTTGGCCAATGTTAGTATGTCCTCAGAAATAAGTAGACTAAGTGGCATTTGTGCTTCCTTGCCCAGCATATTATGCACGATGTACTGGATCAACCATCCAAGAATCCTGTAGGTCTTTGCCTGGATTGTACTGCATTGCTACAGTAAAATCCATCACCCCTGGGGGTTCGCGTAAGAAATTTTCATCGATGTGAGGTTTTATTTTTACCAGGGATGGACCTCTTCCTCACTCTCCAATTCCTTACAACCCATTGCTATCAACATTTATTTCAGTGCCAATATGTGGTGCCATGGAAAAAGTTCAGAAGTTAACCAAACCGAATCTGATCTCTTCCTCCTTCTGCGCGTCTTTCGCTAAAATAACCCAGGTCTCTGTAAAACTAATGTGATCAAAATGCAGCCAAAAATCCAATCCAAATAACGGTAAAGACAGTTTATCCGAGATGTATATTTGAACCGAGGCTGAGAAGGGAACTGGAACAGCATCCACTGTGACGTCTGCACGGAATGTTTTGGTGCTAACACTTCGACCGTCGAACTCGAGGAAAACAAAAGGTTTATCAAGAGGCTCCATCTTCAAACCATACTTGATGGCCAAGGCTTCTGACACAGTGCCCGACACCAAATCAAATCTCTTCTTCCTCCTTCTCCTCCTCCTCCACATCTTTCGCTAAAACAACCCCGGTCTCTGTAAAACTAATGTGATGAAAATGGATCCAAAAATCCAGTCCAAATAACGGTTCAGGAAATTTATCAGAGATGTATATTGTAACCGGGGCTGTGTAGGGAACAGGAACAGCATCCACTGTGACGTCTGCACTGCATGTTTTGTTGCTAACACTTCGACCGTCGAACTCGAGGAAAACAAAAGGTTTATCAAGAGGCACCATCTCCAAACCACACTTGATGGCCAAGGCTTCTGACATACTTGCGGTGGCCGAACCCGTGTCAATTCGCCCGGAAATCTCCTGCCCGTTAATTTTAAACACAGATTCTTTTGGCCATTCTATTTTGGGCAAAACATTTGTCACAGTAAGCTGTAAATATTCGTTGTCATCGTGCAAATCCTTCATATGACACTTGTATGTATACAAGATATCTGAACCAATGTTTGGCTCATTAAGTTCAGTATGAACCTTAACAAAAGGAAACAAAGAAATAACCTCACCGTCCAAGGTTTCGCACTGCATTTCCACATTACCGAGCACTCCAGCAACATACTCGTGGTCCAAACTATCCGGCTTCTGCATCTTATCTAGCATCCCACATTCTTTCACCATCTGCAGGGGAACCGCCGTACAGGAACAACCACAGTCAATCAGGAAATCGGTCCATTTGCCGCCAAACTTTGCCCTGATGTAAGCAAGCCCATCCCTGTCCTCAAGTTGAACTTTATGCATTGTGCGTTGAAGAAGTACTAACAATTAAACAGGTACTTCGAAGTTAATTCAAAGAATATACAACTTACTAAGAGATCAGTGAAGTTCTGCTACGAGTATCACCCAACACGTCTTACCTTGCTGGTATCAGGTGAATAATGAACCAGGAGGCATCGTGCACCCCTTTATATAGCCCGTTCCAGGTTAGCCCTTCTACACTAGAGAAAATTGTTGTAAGTTGTCTTTATATTAACTTCCGATTAATGTCCACATATAAAATAACTCCGTATCAA
The DNA here is from genome assembly GCF_032717465.1 of Coenobita brevimanus. Lineage (NCBI taxonomy): Eukaryota > Metazoa > Arthropoda > Malacostraca > Decapoda > Coenobitidae > Coenobita > Coenobita brevimanus. The sequence continues at coordinate 27,003 of NW_027644839.1, read as the reverse complement.
TCATATGATACATTACTTATATTATTACAACTTCAAGAATTTTATTAGCATTTCTGTGATAATTTTTATTGTATAACTCCCTGCTGTTACCCGCCTTGTCCTACTAAACAGCACCCGAGATAAGCGATGTCTTTTCCTTAACCCGGAATTCATTTGATAATTTCGCTGTTTGACGATATAATTAACTCTTGGAGATCATCCTTTTCGAAGAGGGGTACTTTAAATACTCTGTCTGTCAAAACATGTACAAATAATAAATATTGTTGTTATTATAGCAAAGTCTTTTAGAAGAATATTTAGATCTGTATATACTTCCCAGTTAGTGATCCGGGAACAGGTTGGAAATTCAAAAATTTAAATTCAACCAGTGCACACAGAAGCTAGGTCAGACGTTCTGTCTCAGTGTTGGCTACTGATTCTTGTTAATTATAGCAAGATTAGTCATCAATGCACCTCTACTTGAAGAAGAAACTGTGGATTTTAATTAGATCTATATTATGACGAGTGCCCACAACGTTATATAACTGTTGTTACTTCTCATTAAACAACTTTATAATATGTGCATAGGCCTATCATATTTTTGTTTCCATTTGCCATACTTCCATAAGTTCAGCTATACTTAACCCCTCCTTTCTCTTTTACGGCCTTTTGTCCTACGGTAGCAGGTCACCATAGCCAAGCAGGGATTCACTAAGAACCAAGTCAGTCCAGCCAAATGGACAGAGAGAAAAATAAAAGCAATCTTCAAGGAGACAGGACCACCTGGTAAATATTATAATTTACCAACCTTTGAAATACTCTCCCCTTCGATGAAGCAGCCGCACGAAGTCTGTCTTGCCTATTTGGTGTTGTTAAAACCACTGGCTCGGCCTTCGTGGAATAGTTTGCCAACGGTAGGGTTGGTGCAGCTGACATGCATTGTGGGAAGAAAAATGGCAAGACTGGTGCGCAAGTGTACCTTCACTTGTCATTTGTTGACATATGGGAACTCCCTCAACCACCAAGAAGAGCCATTCTTTGGAGACTTGTGGTGTGCCTGCATCTTGTGCCCAGTCGTGATGCCTCACAAAACATCGAGGTGGCTGGAGCAGCAAGGATTAGACCCGTGTCTTTAATGAAACCTCGGTTCCTCCTTGAATTAAGACGAAATTGTGCCTAGAGATCTGCTTAAGCCTAACCGCATCTTAAGCCGTACCTACGATTGTTTGTTTACGGTGTAATGGAAGAAATCTTATTCAACGTACTGAAAGGTGGATTTCCTTTCCCAAATTCCCAGCTGGATGCCAGGTTAGTTTAGGTTAGGTTGGGTTAAGTTAGCTTAGGTTAGAATAATTATTAGGCACAGTTAAGCTCGGTTAGGTTAGATTTCGTTAAACACGTAGGTTAGGATAGTCCTTCCGCCATGTCATGAGTCACAGCCGACCAGTCAAACGAGTTGACACTGAAGGAACATAGCTAATATCAATGAGGAAACAAATATCACATGAAACTTTTATTTACCACCCCAGAAGTGTTCAGGAATATATAACAGACTATCAGGAACAACTGATTTGGTAAGATGCTTCTACTGCCACAAATAAAGCATATGTTTACCTAGTTTTATAACCTATATCTTTTTACATATAATAACAGTGCGTCTTAACCTTGCCTGTTTTTGTTCATTCAAGCATATATATTTCTGTAAAACATTTTTATACTGGGACAGCAAATGTTCTTTACTTTTACAATAATCTAGCATCACATTTCAGTATTCAGCCAGAACATATGGCCAGCATTTTTGTACTGGGACAGCATAGTGACCTTTACTTTTACGATAATTCAGCACCACACTGTTAGAATAGTACCCGTTAAAACTACGGAACTTTTACTGGCAGCAGAGGCTGCCAACCTTTCTCTGTAAAATTTACAGCTCTTCGTAAAATGATTTACATGAAATTTTCCATAAAAGTACGGATAACTGTAATATTAAGGACAATTACTGTGATTATTTCCATGATCAGTACTGTACTTTTTTTTTTTCTTACTATACTTGAAAAATAATAACAAATAGTCCTCAATATTCCATAATTTTAATTAATTTATACTGGTAATAAGCCACATTAATATTTAACTGGAATTGTAAGGTAGTAAACATTTACTATGACCCCAGTACCACCCATATCAGTACCATATCATATCAGTAACTAAGTGAGAGTTAAATGAAAATATCAAAGGACAATTTTAACTTTTTTAATGAAATAAATCTGTAATATATAAAATAATAAAACTCATATAACCCATCATCAAATAATATCATATGTGTTGGCTTCACATCACAGATAATTCTAATATGGCTTTTAATGCACAATACTCAATACATCTTCCTCACTGGCAGGAGCCAATGGGGGAACTGGTTTAGTCACCAGCGACCCGACCATGTGGCTGGTTGTACTGGGTTACAAGGTACCAGTAGCAGGGAGCACCCCTGACCAGACATAATGCACAATATATATTGATAGTAAACCAAAAAATAATGCATAGTATCATTAAAAAAAAAAAAAAAAACGTTAGTACCAAATACCATAATGTACGTACATTCACTAAACTAAACTGGATCCTCCATATTCACAGGAAATTCATTAAGTGTATATATATATATATATATATATATATATATATATATATATATACTTAACCAATAATACAAAAAAAAATAGCATAAAAATAACTTTACTTATAAACTAATGTGGCAGTATGTTTTTTTGTATTACCTGTACCACCTTGGTGTTAAAGCACCTGAAATCTCACTGCACAGTCATGGTCATAAATAATCATCCATCTATTCAACTACATTTAATGGATGGATGAATGATTATATCAAGAACTGTACACATTACTAAACTAACGTGGACCCTCTATATTACAAGAAATTCATTAGTGTATAAAAACATCCTTAACCATTAACAAAAAATTATTTCACTAATAAATTAATGAGTCAGTACTTTTTCTTTTACTCTCTCCATTGAAGGTCTGCAAAAGTACTGATTATTGATAATACTTTTGGATGAACAGGTGTGTGATGGCCACGATTTTTTTTTCTTTTCTGACTTGTTTCCTCTGTCTGGGTTGATGCCAACTAAACATCTGTAATATAAACACTTGGTTTTACACACATTCAATTTTTTTTTTTTTTTTAACACATACAAAAAACATCCACTCATACTCACACCTTTCGGCATCTCAAGGTGAGCTGGCACTCTACTATATTATCAGACATTTGGCTTTGGCAACAGTAAACCATCTCTGTTGTATTTCTCTCACCCTTCCATGAGTTCATTCCAACTTGCTTTAAACATACAGTAATCCCTCCAATATCCGACGTAATAGAGCCATAGGCAGGTCCGGATACTGGTCCTGTCCGGATATTGGGCCCCAGCTTATGGACTTGTACTTATGGACCCTAACTCAGAGAAACACCTATACAACTCCCTCTGGACATGCATAGCACCTATTTAAGACCCAAATCACACCAATAAGGCACATAAATGACTGAAATAAATGCAAAAGAAGCATAAAATGAGGGTTTAGAAGTAGGTTCATACAATATTAAACATTCTGGTTACTGGCTCCTGGACTGGTACTTATGGACCCTAACCTAGCCTAACTCAGCAAAACACCTTCCTACTGCACATGCATAGCTCCTAACACCCTATTCACACCAATAAAGGACATTAAAGAGTGAAATGAGGTGTTTGAGGTAAGTATAGTATGGAAAAAGTACAGTATGAAACATTCTGCCTACTTACAGCAAGTCCATGTCCACCTCGATGAATAACCGCCTCCTCTCGGACTCTGACAGTAAGAAGGATTTCCTGGAGCACTTCCAGAACACTGTTCATGAAGTCTTGCACTGAACTTAGTCAATCGCACTCAGAAGTCGTTCTCTTCACAGTGCGCACTCTTGTCTAACTAATGCTCCATTGTAACTTACTAAGTGTTGCACTCTGCACTTTAACTTTTCCCATTCTTCTAATAATTTTCTAAAGCAAAAACAAACAAGTCTATTTACGTTAAATTTTGTTCCAAATTAGTCTTTTCACTCACAACTGTAAATCCTTAACACAACACACTGTTTCTTTTCACTGCACAACAGTGTAAATTCCCGTGTGGTCTAGTGGAGAAGTTCTTGCTGTTTATTCACTGTCAGAGTCCGAGAGTAACACTGGCAGGTGACCTAGGGGTGCGTCGCTGGGTCGTGGTGATGGTGTACCCACTGCAGACGACTGTGAAGACAGACGCAAACTCACGTCGAGTGGTGACTCCACCATGGCTGATGTGCTGGGCTGTGGCTCGGAGCATGAGGGCCTGTCTTGGGAAGGCAATGGAGTGGAGCCAGGGCTGGGCACAGCGGGGGTCATGGGCCTGAAAAAACTGTCAGTGGTTGATTGGCGCAATAACTGACAATTCTGACGATTGATGATGCGCTGCCTGAAAGCACGCACTTCCTCCCCAAGTCCCAAGGGCCCCATCTCCCTGTCGCAGTACGGGTGTTCCAGGTAGTCTAGGACGAACTCTAGGTGTTCCCGGAGTGAGCTCAGCTTGGGGATGGCTGGAGTAGTGTCCTGCTGAGAGGAGTCCGCATCATCGTCGCCTTCCTCGTCGGAATCTTCAAGCTCGGTACTGACACCTGCAACTGAAGACGCGATCTTGATATCAGACAATGTCTGATACCCAGGATCGCCCTCGTCATCATCCAACCACTCACGAACATCGTCCACACCAACATCGTCGCCGTGCGTACGTAGCCGTGCATGGAAGTCATCCACGTCAAGCCCTAGAAAATCGTACTCCACATCCGTTCCGAGAAGCAGACGAGACCAACCATTTTCCAGAGTCTTCACAGAGACTTCCTTCCATGCACTAGCCCAGTTGTACAGTGCAGACTTGATGTTGTAGCGGTGAAGGTTTTCCAAAGTCGGCTGGCCTCGTGTGTCCCGTCCCTCCCTGCACTCGTCCTCGTCCTTGAGAACAACCATCACCTCGTCCAGGAACTTCCGTCGGTATAGGCGCTTTGTTGCCACGATCACTCCTTGGTCCATTGGTTGGATGAGAGCAGTCGTATTAGGTGGCAGAAACATGCACCTAATCCGGACATTCTCAGCCACCAAGTCCTTGTCGCATGGGTGGGCAGGTGCACTGTCGAGGAGAAGGAGGGCCTTTACCTGGTCGCGTGGGATTCCCAGTGTCTCCGTTTGGTAATTGATGACCTCCTTGACAAAGTGGCGGTGGAACCAGTCTTTGAAGATCACGGCTATAAACCATGCCTTCAAAGAATGGTACCAGACGACAGGAAGGACATCCATCATCCCACGAAGACACCGAGGCTGCTTTGCACAGCCAACAACAGCAGGCTTAAGCTGGTGCATGCCGTTAGCATTGGCACAACACAAAGCAGATATCCGTTCCTTGGAGAGCCTGCGGCCAGGTACACACTTCTCTGTCTCCTCGGCTAGAGTGTTTGTTGGCAAAGAGCGATAGAATAGACCAGTTTCGTCAGCGTTGTAGACTTGACCGAGAGTGAGGCCCTTCCTGACGATCAAGCCCTTCACCTTGTGCCGAAACTCGTCAACTCCATCCTCGTTAGCGTCCAAAGCTTCGCCATGAGCTTTATGGTTGGTAAGGCCATGCCGTAACTTGAACGCAAAGAGCCAACCCTCGGATGCCTTGAAGCCTAGGGTGTCGTGAAGCCTGGCGAACTTCTCAGCAGCAGCCTTCAGCTCCATTCCACGTACCAACACACCAGCAGCACGTTGCTGTCGATACCAAATCAACGTGGAGCGGTCGATTTCAGCAAACTTGGGAGTAAATATCACCTTCCTCTCCACGTTGCGTTTGCTTCTCGACGAGAAGTCAGCCGTGCACTGCATGAGTTTGTCTCGGGATCTCTTAATATCGAACAAAGTAGATCGGGCCAGGTTGAACTCGCGGAGGATGCGGGAAGAAGACCACCCCGCATCTACTTTTTCCAATATCTCCCGTTTCTTCTCCAGAGTCAACACCATTCTCTTCCTTTTCTCAGGTGGCGAGGCCATCATCACACACACTAAGAGGAGGCCCGAGAGCAGCAGGAGTGCCTGTAGCAGGTAAGGCACCACCACAAAAGAGAGTACGTGGACAGCCATAACGACAAGCGTGCACTCGCGGCGAGAGACAGGCAGAAAGTGGGGAGGATGCAGTGGCGCTCTATCGGACATCGGAGGAATGACGCGCCACAACAATGCTCTCCCGCGCCGCACGCGGCAAGTTAAAATTACGGGTGGGATTTTTTTTTTTTTTGTTTTTTTTTTGTTTTTGGACCATTTTGGGAATGTTGGATCCCGGGACGATTATGTCCGGTTAGTGGGGATGTTCGGATATTGGGCGTTCGGATATTAGAGGGATTACTGTATATGATTGACTAGCAAAAGTACCCGGCTTCGCTCGGGTGATACATAGGATTTTCTGTCTCTCTCGGGTGATACATAGGACTCTCTGTCTCTCTCGGGTGATACATAGGACTCTCTCTCTCTCTCGGGTGATACATAGGACTCTCTCTCGCGGGTGATACATAGGACTCTCTCTCGCGGGTGATACATAGGACTCTCTCTCGCAGGTGATACATAGGACTCTCTCTCTCTCTCTCTCTCTCTCTCTCTCTTTCTCTCTCTCTCTCTCTAACACACAAAGTGCCTAAACAATGTGTTCGTGCCTACACTGAAAGATACGCTTGAAAGTTGGCACGTGACTGCATAGAAAAGTTTGATACGCTGAAAGATAATTTTGTTCTCACGGGACATTGATTGTTTTCAGTCACCTCGCTGTTTTGAAAAAAGAAATCAATTTTAAAACCTGGTAAAAACCTCAGCAGGAACCTGCTGATTCAAAATCTGCCCTTAGTTTTGCTCTGGGATCAACCATTCAGAATTGATGCCCGGACACACACATGCACACACACACAGACAACTCTACTTTATATATACAGTATACATATATTGCTATATACATATATATTGCTAAATATGACCAAGACTGAAAAGCAATAAAGGCATAGTATTAACTTAGTAGTCTACTTGTAACTTCAGCAATTAGACGTTTCACCATAGCCTGTTTCCGAAATCTGCCGCTAGGTTGGCCTATGTCGGCAAGCTCTGATGCGGGTTTGGCTGTAAAAAAGTAGCCAGTGCATAATTTGTGCCTAATTTTGACAAAAGGTAAAACACCCTAAAATATATTTTACCAATCAGATTACTCAGTTGGCATGATATGCATTCATTCATTCATTGCCAGAAGCCATGTATCCCAAACAGGGTGGCCAAGGGTTTAGAGTTAATTGTTGTTTTTACAGGGAGGGGCACTAATCCTCCACCAACACCACTTGACACGTAGGGATGCCAACAGCATCTGGTGTTCCCAGGCGGTCACCCATCCAAGTACTAACCAGACCCAACGTTGCTTTGCTACAAAGAAATTACAATGTGAGAGCATTTGGCTTCTATATTAATATAAGTATAATTTTGTAAACCCAGCTTTCGTCAGTTTACTCACATCTGTAAGTATGACATAGAGACAAAACCTAAGCAACTGTACTAGACCCATCCATAAAGCATGGTAACTGGGATTAAAATATGTTTCATTCATTAGTATCCACAAAAAAGAAAATAGATATGAAACTTCAGATGCGGCAGCACCTACCCATATGCTGCCCTGCCTGCCGTATAACTTTTCAGTACAATACCTAGCTAAACCTGTTGGATGTCGGACCATCTACGAAACATGACGAAATTAGTGTGTACTCCATCACACAGTTAAGGTATGTTTACACTTCAACTCCTCCTCGTGCTTTGCTGTGTTTTTAGTGTCGTACAGCAGTGCCGTTTGTTTTGATACATATGGCTGATGCACTAACAAAGAAATCGTTAAGTACACTATTTTCAGTGGAACAGCTTACATCTTTAAAGCATGCTAAAAAACACTATCAGAACTCCTAATAGTAATCCCCTTTTATTAATTGTACACGATTTATTAAAATGTACGTAAATAAACAGCACACTATTTTAGTGAAACAGGCTGTGGCACAAAAGAAGAAAGCATACAATGAATGGATGAGAAATAGGGGCGTGGAAGAAGTTGAGAGGCGGAAGAGAGAGTTATATGTGGAAAGAAAGAGAGAGGTGAAAAGATTAGTAAGAGAGAGTAAGAAGAGAGTGGATGAGGAATTTGGAAGGAATTTGAGTGTAAAGTGGAGGGACTGTAAGAAAATGTTCTGGAGAGAAGTGAAAAGAGTAAGATAGGGTGGAAGTGAAGTTAGCAGGGGAGTGAAAGATAAAAATGGTAGATTACTAGTGAAGGGAGAAAAAGTGAGCAGATGGAGAGAACACTTTAAGGAATTGTTGAACGTAAAGGATGGAAGTAATGCGAGTATAAGTGGCTGGGGAATGGCTGGGAGAAGGAGGGAGATGAGAAGACAGGAAGAAATCAGTAGGATAGTTGTGGAAGCAATGAAGAAAGTTAAATCAGGGAAAGCCCCAGGAATTGATGGAGTGTGTGGTGAAATGCTGAAGCATGGGGGAGAGATAGTAGTGGAATGGATGTGGAAGATGTGCAGATTGGCCTGGGAGGAAGGTAGAGTCCCGGAGGATTGGAAGTCAGGTATAATTATTCCCTTGTACAAAGGAAAAGGGGAAAAAGAAGTGTGTGGTAATCATAGGGGCATTTGTCTTCTTAGTATAATAGGAAAAGTGTATGGTAGGATATTTATAGACAGAGTTAGAGAAAGAACAGAGAAATTAGTTGGAGAAGAACAGGGAGGCTTTAGGAAGGGAAGAGGTTGTGTAGATCAGATATTCATTCTTAGATCTTTAGTGGAAAAGTTTCTAGAGAAGGGAAAGAAGTTGTATGCAGCTTTCATGGATTTGGAGAAAGCATATGACAGGGTGGATAGACAAGGATTGTGGAAAGTGTTAAGAATATATGGAGTAGATGGGAAGTTGTTGAATGCTGTGAAGAGTATGTACGATGGTGCGAAGGCTGCAGTGCGTGTGGATGGTGAACTAAGTGAATTTTTCTCTTTGAAAGTTGGTTTGAAACAGGGATGTGTCATGTCTCCATGGTTGTTCAATCTGTACATGGATGGGGTAATAAAAGAGGTACAAGGTAGGGTAGTGGATGTTGGAGTGGCCCTGGTGAGAGAGGATAGTGTTTGGAAACTCCCTGTACTGTTGTTTGCAGATGATACTGTGTTGTTGAGTGAAGACGAAGGGGAGCTGCAAGGCTTGGTGGATGAGTTTGAGAGAGTGTGTAAGAAATGGAACCTAAAGGTGAATGTAGGGAAGAGTAAAGTGATGGTCTTTGAGAGAGGTGAAGTTAGTGAATGTACAGCGAGGTTGGATGGTGAGGAATTGGAAAATGTGAGTACGTTTAAGTATTTGGGTAGTGTGATGAGTAAGGATGGAGGTTTGGAGGGTGAAGTGCTTGAAAGGGTACAGCAGGGAAGAAAGGTTGCTGGTTCCTTGAAAGCAGTGATAAGAAACAGGGAAGTGAGCATGGAAGTGAAAAAGTTACTACATGACAGTATTGTGATACCAACTCTAACGTACGGAAATGAAGCTTGGACATTGTTGGAAGGACACAAGTCAAGAGTGAGAGCAGTGGAAATGAGTTATTTAAGAGGAGCCTGTGGAGTCACGTGGAGAGACAGGCTGACGAATGAGGATATAAAGGAGTGTTGTGGTGTGGATGTGGATGTGATAGGAAGCGTTATGAGGAACACATTGAGGTGGTTTGGCCATGTGGAGAGGATGGAGGGTGAAAGACTGACGAAGAGAGTGTATGTGAGTGAGGTGGATGGGGGAAGAGGGAGGGGGAGGCCGAGGATGAGATGGAGGGATGGGATGGAGAGGTATATGAGAGAGGGGGGTGTGAGTTGGGAGCAGGGCAGTGAAATGGCAGGGGACAGGGCGACTTGGAGGCGATTTGTTTGTGGCCACCCCAAATGGGATTGAGGCGTCTGGCAATAGATAGATAGATAGACTATTTTAGTCCCCAAGCTAAGATAGACTAAGATTCTCTGAAAGCCTGGTTATTCTCTCTTTACAGGTATGTATTTGCAGTTGATTGAAGAGAAAAAATAGATTCCTATGAGGAGCAACATCATTTTTAACTTTGTATTAGGTACTATATTGCATGTCTTTAACAAAGTCCGCAAAAATAGTTAATTGAGGCTGGGCAACGCTAGACCACCTGGTGGCGTACCTCTGAACCAGGCCTGTCGAAGCATCTAATTGAAAAGGCATATTGGAAATGTTCTACCTACAATATATACTATCACTTAAACACATAACTCTGAATAAACTCAAGCGTGGCATCAGCTTCAGTAGGGTAGTGAATATTGAAAACGTAATATGAAGCATAAAGCATCGCCAACCGTAAAGTTTGTAATATGGTTGTTGACAATGATGCCATCAATACCGAGCATTAAAGTTTCTGCCATCAGCAAGGAATCACCTAAAATAAACAACTAGGATTAGAGCAGTCTATTTGAGCATGGATGCTTAACCCCTTCAATTTGGGGAGATACACTATTTGTCTTTTTTATCTGTCTTCTTAGTATTTTACTCTTGATTATCATATTAGTTTTAGGGAGTGCTCTGTTCCTGAAGTGAAGGAGTTTAAAATTTCTGTTACTTGCTTTAGAAGTTTAGAATTTCAAGGCAGTAGGGTATGCATAAATTTAAATTAGTATGTATAGTTGTAGCTGTGTGTTTGTGTTTGTGTGTATGTTGTGGGCAGCTGAAACATTTTTCTTTTTGGTGGAAAAAAAAAAAAAAAAAAAAAAAGGTACAGGCAAACATAGTTGATACCATATCAATCTATTGGTTTCAGGGAGTCTTTGGATGAACATCTGGAGGAAGGGTTATGTATGTCCAGGTGATTGCAACCCACATTTGACCCATGGATCCAAAGGGTTCACTACACTATCACTGTTATCTGCATACAGTATTCAAAGAGAGAACAATCACAAAGAGAGAACACTCACTCACATCATACCTATAATGGTCCTCAGTAATGATGTTTTGGCAACACCATTTGGGCCCTGCCACATCACATATACAACTGTGCATTGCCCCATCATATACAGACACTGAAAAAAATATTAATTACTTACCAACAGCTATCAAGCATGGAGTCTTCTGAAGTTGACCCTCCAACTTTGACTCCACGAATGTTGCCTGGAAATAAGAAATACAAACAAAAATGTAAGTTTGTGCACCATGAATATACTATTCTATATATTTTATTGAACATGATGTGCAGTATTTTTGCATCTGCCTACAGATGACAAATACATAAAAGTTAAATCGACAGTAAACAAATACACTACTGGATAACTCACAGGGACAAACAGACACAGAGACATGGACAGCAGCACAACAGTTATCCTGTAATGAGTAACATTATATACTTAGTAATATTTTCAAATTCTGTTGATTATGAATGTTATTTTTCACATTAAGCATAGCCTAGTGTCTATGTTTATCATGAATTTATAGGCATACAATAATGAAAGTCAGAATCAAAACATACCTTCACTACTTGATACACAGAGTTTTCATTGTCTTTGAAGTGAGTGATCAAGGAGGAGATGATGGCTGGAACTTCTGGGGTCCTGTTTCCTAATGTGATTTTTGCCTCAAGCATCTCGTCATTTATCTTCCTTATCTTTTGGTTTTGCTCTCCTTTCATCCATTGTAAAATGTTCTCACTGTTTTTCATCAGATTTTCTTCAATTTTCTTTTGGATCTTAATGCCTGTGAGCACTTCAAAATGGGTGAACATACCACATGATTCAAAAAGAAATGGCCACTCACTCTGTAAATCAGTCATACTTTGATCAGTTTCTAAAATGTCCTTCCTCTGCAATATGAATGTTTCTGTCATTAACTGCCCCACGTCTTCTGATACATTATATAGATATTTTTCTTTTAAAAGATTCTTCTTTTCTTGAAGACTTTCTGCAGAATCTCCAGCTGGGTAGGTGGTGGGCAGGTAGTTTAAACACCCATAGTCATCTTTTCGTTTCTTTGTTACCACATCACTTTCATCTGAATCCTCTCTTTTACGCTTAACAGACATAGGTACTTCACTGGATTTTCTGTTAACATTTTCAAAACACAGAGTAAGCTGTATCAGCAGACTATCATGACCTGTTCCCACTATGTTACCCTCAATTTCATCTTGAAAACTATTAGGGTATATTTTAATGATTTTTTGGGCAACACATGACAGAGCTTTTTTACCTGGTTTCAGTGTAATGTTGGATAAATCTGAAACAATAACTCTAATCATTTCTCTCCTGGCCTTTGGTGGAGGTCGCAAACCCTTTTGCAAAAATGACAGCATATCCTTCTGTGGAAGTTTAGTCCAAGGAACTTCATACTCTTCAGCCCAAGTAGGGCTCATATTTGATGGTGATGGTGTGTATGTGTGGACTGCTTGCTCATCTTGAATATTATTTGTTAACTTTCCAGAATCTTGTTTTTCTGAAAAAAAAAAAAAAAAATTATATATATATATATATATATATATATATATATATATATATATACTATATATCTATGTTCTATAAGTGAAGGGGGGCAGTGACAAAGTACCAGTTCCCACAAGTTGTTTTCTCAGAAATGTTGCATGTTGTTAGCCAAGCCCGAAGTATGTCTGAACACTGAGTGGCATCCCGGGGTAAACATTTTAAGTGGGGATTTAGGGGGGCAATACTGTACGTATATATGAGGAATTGAAGTGAGTGAAATTGTAGGGAGAGGTCCAGAGAGTAATGATTAATGCACACACACACACACACACACACACACTTGTATCCGTGTATCTGTTACGGTCATTTTGAGGAACTAAGTCATTCTGCAAAATGCCCGGTCATTTGAAAAGTTACCAACACAGTGGTCCGTGCTAACCTAACCCTACCTGACCATAACTGTGCTCCTTTTGCAAAATGCCCGGTATTTAGTCATTTTGCAAACAGTTTTGGTCAGGTTAAGTTAGAACTGACCACTGTTTTGGTCACTTCTAAAAGTGATCGGGCAGTTTGCAAAATGACTAGTTCCTCAAAATGACCATACGATATGTATGTACCTATGTACCCCTTGTATGACATTCCAATATACATTCTTGTACCTAAATATAGCCCAGTGTATAACATTCCAATAGAACCTTCTGGACTACAGTAACCATTTTAACACAGACTGTTACCATAGTGGTGTGGTAACAGAGATACTGGTATATTGGTGGAGATGCAACATAAGAAAGTTTGCTGGTGTGGGCTGGAGTAGACTGACTACAAACAGAGTGAATTGGAGTGTTGGGAAAGGCCTTCGTCCTAGATTAGTAATGGGTGGGGATGTTTAATAATGGCAAAATTTAACATCAATTGTAGGACTATTAGGGATAGTCTTATATTTATGTTCTTGTACTGTGAAGCAGTATACAATACATTAATAAAATTTTTATGACTCATTGCAGTCATACTTCAAATACAGTATATAAAATGAACTTACCCTTCTTTAAAGCATCGAGGAGTCTTCTCCTCTGAACAGGCTTCAGCATAGGAAGGTCGTCATACTCAATATATTTGAAATCCTCAGGAGAATTTACCCCAACTTCATTCAGCAGATGTTCCACCACTTGAGATTGCAAAGGTTGTGGAAGAGTTGGTAGAATCTGCTGAATGATCTCCTGTAGTTCATCCATTGCTGGAATTCAAGGAATTAAAATGAAGTAGCTCTCTGACCTAGTTCAAAGCATACTGTACTTTGGACATTCTTAATTCAACAGATGTAATCCTATTCAGCCTTATATTCAAGCAAGTGACTAGTATTAAGCTGGAGAAAAACAAACACAGAACTGAATTACTGTACAGAATTTAAAAAATTAAACAAGTAACTCATGCAAAAAAATTAAGTGCCAGGAAAAATGTTTGTGCTAAAGATAAGTGGCATTGCAGATAAGCTGTAGTCAAGGGTTATGTATTTAATACAATAAACTTTCAGCTAATATTCATATCAGTACACTGTAACAGCCACTATCACTGCAATTCTTTTTTATCACAGCCATTTATGTACAGTACCACTATTGGAAAACTCTCACAGGATAGTGAGGCATCAGTGATTGTTTGAATTATGTTTAATTTTAATAAATCTTCCAAAATAATCATTTAAGGCCCCGTGCACACGTGCCACTTTCCAGTGGACGGTGGCTGCCACATTTTCGTGGCGAGAAATAAAACGCACGTGTTTCTATGGAAGCCTGCACACGAGCCAATTTTTAGTGTCAGCCACAAAAAGATGGTGGCCAGGTCCATTTTACCCGCCATGCCACAGTGGCTCACCACTGGTGACCGTTGATGGATGCCATAAATTCAGTGGCGCCATGGAAAAGTAGCCGTGTGCGGGGTGTCTATTCAGTGGCGCCACGAAAAAGTGGCAGCCACCATCCACTGAAAAGTGGCCCGTGTGCACGGGGCCTAAGGCCCCCCGCACACGGGCGCCACTGAATGGTCACCCCGCACACGGTCACTTTTCCGTGGCGCTACTGAATTTACAACATCCATCAACGATCACCAGTGGCAAGCCACTGTGGCATGGCGGGTAAAATGGACCTGGCCACCAATTTTTTGTGGCTGACACTGAAAATTGGCTTGTGTGCGGGCTTCCATAGAAACACGTGCGTTTTATTTCTCGCCACGAAAATGTGCCAGCCATCATCCACTGAAAAGTGGCCCGTGTGTGCGAGGCCTTAGACTCCAGTACTGTATATGTACAGGTATGTAGGCTATGAAACCAACCTGTGTTGTAGTTTTATGGGATTTTGATTTGAAGCCAAGATAACTGTGTCACCACTACTGTCACTGGCATACAGTTCTTCTTCTCTTCAGCCAATTTGTGGTACAGGTACCTCAATTTCCTTAACAGAGAGAAGTTTGTATGGAACTTTTGTGACCAATTTTCTGTTAATTTTAACTATTTTTCCTCTTCTAAAATTCATGGCTTCATCTGCAGAAAAAAATGATTTACTATAATAATTTAAGTACAAGTACTGCTACAGTAATTAAATCATGAGGTAGAAGAGTAGGTGAGGGAGAGAAACATGAGTGGAAGGGGTGGGCTGGATCAGGTGATGAGGGAGTGTTGGAACAGGAAGATCTGGAGACTTCTGCTGTGGCCACCCCTTGGGAAAGAGTTCTCGAAGGGAGTGAAGCATCAGAGCTAACGGTATAGATAAATAAAAATGAGCTACCTGAAGGGAGCACATAGGCTGACAAAGTGGGAATGAAAGAGTAATGAGAGTGTATATGACAGGTATGGTATGGGTGTAAGAACAAGGGCATTAAGTGTGTAGTTGAGTAAGTGAATGTGGAGTTGTTGAGTGAGTAAAATGTAATACTCTACATATTATGAGGTGCTTTGGGTGCATAGAGAGAATGCAGATGGGGGACACTGTTCAGATATATACTGTACCTTTATGACACTGAATGTTTTAGTGGAATCATTAGAGATTTCCCTATTTTGTAAGCATTTAAGGGATAATAATCACTTAACATGGTTAATTCTACACATTTATATGCACTAGTAACTGATGCCGATAATGCAGGTATTATATATACATGAAACTTCTCTGACAGTGTAGCTTCTTGTTCCTGAACCAAGAAGTAAACCTTGTTAAGTTGAGAAATGATTATGAATTCAATTTCCCCAAGTAAGAGGCCATGTTCACTTTTTCCAAACACCACAAAGTTACCTTTTCTATAAAGGGTACCCATACAGCTCACTTCCATACAAACATCTGAATCTTCTAAAACCTGAATTGATTGGATAGCAGATTGGATTGCCTGACTGTAGGTATTCAGTGCAATTGGCAAACTTTGACACAGATATCATCCTGGACAAATGAAACTGCCTGTTTATATGCCTGCATAAGCTGATGCTTCTCAGCTAGAGTCATGCAGACATTAATGAAATTTTGAGAATGCTTAATTAATTGCTTAAAGTAAGAATGTGTGCTTTCAAATCGCAAAGTCCACACACAGATCAAAGGCCCATATTCTAGAATTAGCCTCGGATAATGTTTCAAGAAATGATGTTTTGGTTTCAGCTTTTCATTTGGAAAATTAGTTTTACGGTCATGAAGGTACTCAACAATTAGTATTGATAAATAAGCTATATCTGACTCTTTAATTTGGGGGCACAAATTAATTCAGTGACATCTCGTAGCAGCAAAAACATCTGCCAGTATGGATCACTTGCATTATTAATCCTATCATGCATGATAACAGGTAGTAAGCGAATGAAATTCCAGTTTTGTATGGCCTGGTCCCCTAGTTATTCCCCATTTACATTAATTTGACAAGGTTTGGAGCTAGCATCTGTCCCAATATAATGAAATGTAATTAATCTATGATTTAATTCTTCATAACTAAACCAATGATTCACAGTAATCAAATGCTTAAGAATAATTGCAGCATAACATGTTCCTATGCCTTCAAAAATATCATGAGCTAAACATGGGGGTAAACCTCCATCTGCAACACGAAAATATTTCAAAGAATTGAACATGGAATTAAATTTTTATCCCACAGACACTATTTAATGAATCATTTCTTGAAAGAATTGCAAGGGCTTCATTGTAATTATGGGAACTTCGTTTTGAGCTTACTCTCAAAGGATCACTATGAAAATCTTTTGAATTAATTGTACAGTACCGGCAAAAGTACTCAACTGTACTGAAGTTTTCAGTAAAGCCACCAACTCCATGTGAACCCAAGTTATCACCAGTAATAAAACAGACTGAAGCCTTTATGATTTCACTGTGTACCATAATGCCATTACCCTCTAAGTCTTTCAGATCTTCAACTAATTTACCAAAAATTTTATCATGTCCAAATTGTTTTAAATCTACTTCTTTGCAGAGCATTACTAACAATGTGTTGTCCACAACTGAGCGCTGATGAGGCCTAAAATTAGCAAGAGTAAAGTACACACCTAAAACTTTGTGTTTTTTCTTTCCAGACCCAAGGGGATTGCATACCTCAAAGGCATCCTGGTATAATATTATTCTTAAAGCATTAGGATTTTCATTAAAAAGTTTATTATTCTTAAATGCAGATCCATCTGTAATGTCACTGAAATAATGCATTTTAGATTCAGTACCAGTATTGGTGGTTTGGTTTCCTGACACCTCTGTATTTTTTACTTCTCTCCAAACTGAATCATCACTAAGAAGAGATATTAGTGTCTCTTTGATAGGTATGTACTGAAAGGTACATTCCTTGTTTTCCTTATTCATCCCTAAGATAACTGACTGAGGTTGAACATGCCTGAAATGTTCCTTGAAATATTTAATACGGCAATGTTCTGACCGTAATACCTTGTGTTGCACCCTAGAAATAAGTCTGAGTTTTGTATGCAGTTGATTATTTCTTTTATTTTCTCATCCTGAATATTTAATTCTATCAAGGAATGAAAACAGGGAAAGCTGCAGATATGGATGGGTGTGCTGTGGAATGCCTGAAGGGTGGTGGAGTGACTATTGTTGACTGGTTAGTAAGATTGTTGAATGTGTTCTTTAAGAAAGGTATGGTGCCAATTGACTGGGCAAGTGCTTGTGTGGTCCCGTTGTATAAAGGCAAGGGTGATAAGTATGAATGTACTAGCTTTAGGGGTATAAGTCTGTTGAGTGTTGTAGGGAAGGTGTATGGTAGAGTATTAATTATGAGAGTTAGAGAGGGTACAGAGGGAGTGATTGGTGATGAGCAGTGTGGCTTTAGGAGAGGGAGGGGATGCGTTGATCAGGTGTTTGCTGTGAGACAAGTGTGTGAAAAGTATTTAACGAAAGGCAAGGATGTGTTTTGGGCATTTATGGATTTAGAGAAAGCGTATGATAGAATTGATAGGGAGGCTTTGTGGACTGTTTTAAGATTGTATGGACTTGATGGTAGGTTACTAAAAGAGGTGAAAAGTTTTTATGTAAATAGTAGAGCGTGTGTAAGAGTGGGAAATGCTGTGAGTGATTGGTTTCCCGTGAGAGTGGGGCTGCGACAGGGATGTGTGATGTCGCCTTGGTTGTTTAATATTTACATGGATGGTGTTGTAAGGGAGGTGAATGCAAGAGTTTTAGGTGGAGGTCTGAGTCTGGTGAATGTTGATGGTGAAGAGTGGAATCTGAAGCAGCTGCTGTTTGCAGATGATACTGCACTGGTGACTGATTCAGAGGAGAGATTGAGACAGTTGGTAGAGGAGTTTGGAAGGGTGTGTGAAAGGAGGAAATTGAAAGTAAATGAGAATAAGAGTAAAGTGATGAAGTGTACGAGGTTGATAGATGGTAGGGGGATGAATATAGTTTTGAATGGCGAGTTGCTTGAGGAGGTAGATTGTTTTAAATATCTAGGGTCACATGTTGCTGTGGATGGAAGAATAGATGCAGAAGTGAAGTTTAGAATAAAAGAAGTAGGAAAGGTGCTGGGAGGAATGAAAAAAGTGTTTAAATGTCGTTTACTTAGAATGGATGAAAAGAGAAGGCTTTATGAGGGTGTTGTGGTACCGACTGCGTTATATGGGGCTGAAACATGGAATATGGGTGTAGCAGAGAGGAAAAGTTTGAATGTAATGGAGATGAGGTGTCTGAGGAGTATGTGTGGAGTGACGCGTATGGATCAGGTGCGAAATGATGAAGTGTGAAGGAGAACTGGAGTTGTTCGGGAGATGGCTGGTAGAGTTGAGCAGAGGGTGTTGCGATGGTTTGGGCATATGGAGAGAATGGATAATGAGCGATTGGTGAAAAAGATAACTAGATCTGATGTGAGAGGTGTAAGGCTGAGGGGAAGACCACGAATAGGATGGATGGACAGTGTGAAGAGAGTGCTGGATGCGAGAGGGATGTCTGTTGAGCAAGGAAGAGTGGCTGTGCGTGACAGAAATAAATGGAGAGAAATTGTGAATGAATAAGTGATGACGCAGCCCTGAGGGGATATTCTCCCGCATTTGGTCTGATCAGCTAGCCAGGTCAGGTGCAGGTAAGGGGATGGGTCTGTTATGATGTGGCAGGGGTAAACCAGTTCTGCTGTTGGGCCCTGCTGCGGATGTCACTGATTGCATTGCGCAGTTGACCCTTGTGCGGTGTAGTGCGGTGAGGATCTGTCCGTTCTCCCCTTTGGGGCTAAGATGCGAATGAATGTGTTTGAATGGATGAGTAAATGGGGAGTGTGTCGTCCTGTCTCGGCTACCTCCCTTTCCTTGGGGGAAGCAGCCTAGGTATATAGATAGAGATAGATAGATCAAGGAACTGTTTAGTTTTCCCATAGAATATGATAATGACATGGAATGAATATTTTGAATTTCTTCTGAAATACTTTGAACAACTGAAGCTGGTAATAAATGTTTTGATTGCAGTTTTAGATAGAAAAGAGCCACATTTTTCTCAAACAATTTCTTTTCTTCGGCAGTCATATTTTCCTGACTGCCATTTTCATTTAAGTCACTATCAGGAATTTCATTTTGTAGTGCATTGGTATCATCAGAATGTTGTGTTTGAGAACTACATGGTCTACACTCCGCAGCCTCTGATGTTTCAGTACTACCAGTACTGGTACCAGTATCTAAATTATGATGCCTATGATATCTGCTAATGTGAGAGGAAAAAGAGGACTTTACATTAAATGATTTTGAACACTGCTCAAATGGGCATTTTACAGCTACTCCATCTTTAATATGCTGCTTTAAATGTTTAATAAATTCTTGATATCCCTTGCATATTTGCTGACATAATGGTATTTCACATTTCCACCTTTTATTATCTGAAATTATTAATTAATGAATATCATGACCTTTACACTGATGAATTCTGTACATGTGTGCCTTTAAGCCTGTGTAGGAGTAAAATTTTCTCAGACATTTTCGGACTGGGCACTTAAAAGCCACCTTGTACTCACTAGAATGTAACATACAATGATTGGCATAATGTTTCACTGATCTTGAGACATGACTGCATAAGGGGCAAGAAAATTCAGAATCCATTTTCATTTAAATGTTAATGTTTAAGATCAATTCATCCTACAAATGTGGTAGTTGGTGTTGGGAAGGCTTAAGCCAAATATCTCTTCAACTATTCACTTCTACTGGCCTTTTCAAGCATCAGTCACTGCCTACATATTACTCATTGCATATTAAATAGGCACAATTAACCTTAATGCTACAAAATAGGGACAATGATAAAGCCGTGAGTGTTGGGAAAGCAGGTGAAAGTCTTCTTCTTCTTCTTGTGGGTTTAAGGGCCACGGCCAGTACAATGGCCCAATGCCCTGCCAATGCAAACTGCTTAGGGCCTCACATTATATGCGGGAGAGCTGTCTAGATTTTTGGATAAAGTCAGACGTGCACCTCACAACCCATTCTCGTAACCGAGGGTCCCTGATACCGCCTCCCAGGAGTGTGTGGAGAGACAAACTGAGAACTCCCAGAGATGCCAAACGTTCCCGCAAAAGGGTGCTAAGCGAGTGGAACCTAGGACACCGTAACATGAAATGTTCTGTGGTTTCTTCAACCTGAGGACACCACTGGCACCATGGATGCTCTATCATACCCAAATGGTACAGGTGGCTTGCAAGGCCTGTGTGGCCCAACCGTAACCTGGTGATGGCTACATCAATGTCTCTGCAGGGCTGGCGTACCCAAGGGCGTTCAAAGGAGTCAGAGCAAAAACGCCCCAAGTGGGAGGCAGGTAGGGTGGTTGCTAGGTGCGCATTCCAGTGTGATTTGCAGGCGCTACGTGCAAGTTTAGGGAATGTGGCACTATCTGGCGTCACATGGGCCAGTGTACTGTATGTCAGTGCTCGCTTTGCTGCTGCATCTGCTATTTCGTTGCCACGGATGCCCACATGTGAGGGAATCCACTGAAGGTGGAGGTACCAGGGAGGAGTAACGAGGAAAAGGAGGTGTTCCATAATAGCATGGACAGTCTTGACACGAGTCACTGGGCGATCCGAGAGAAGGAGGGTAAGTGCAGACTGTGAGTCGGTGTATAAGACTACCGATTGAGGCTGGAAGAAAGTCCGGATAAATTCAAGGGCCTGGAGGATGGCTATGAGTTCTGCGGTTAGGACATCGTACTGCCCGCTGAACGACCAAGTTTGGCATATGGAAAGATCTTCAAAATAAGCCGCTGAGGCGAAAGAAGATGGAGGGGAGTGAGACCCATCCGTGTAAATTCTCAGGAAGTCCTTATAAACTGAGGAGTCCAAGCTGTAAAAGATCTGCCATGCCAAGACTGCATCTCTTGACTTCGAGAATGGTACTGGGAAGTAGGGGGAGACATATGGAGACAAATCCTTCCAAGGGGGCACTGGGGAGAGAGGGGCCACTGGGGCAGGCCTGGGCAGATCGAGAGACAGGGTGTGGCAGGCTCGGATGCTGCGGATAATGTACGTTACCTCACTCGCGGCCAAGTTGGGAGCTGACGAAGGACTGTGGAGAGGTGATAAAGGGAGGAGACCGGATGGCTGGAGGGAAGGGCCGAAATACGGTGAAGCAGCCGACAGTCCAGTTCCATGCGTAGACGGAAAGGGGCATCACCCCTGACTCTGCATGAAGCGAAATAATTGGGGTGGACTTGAAGGCACCTAGGGCAATGCGAAGTGCCGTGTTCTGGACAACATCCAACTTCTTTAGGTGGGTCCGGGCAGCTGATCTATAAAGGGTGGTGCCGTATGTGATCTTACTGCGGATGAAGGCCAGATATAGTCTGAGAAGAGTGTTTCGATCAGCACCCCAGCGAGGTCCTGCGACACACTTCATGATGTCCAGGCGCCTAAGGTATGCCGATTGAAGATGGTCAATATGGGGGGCCCAGGTGAGACGGGGACTGTCCAAATGGAGGCCCAGAAACTTGTGCCGAGTCCGGAGGGTGAGAGGTTCTCCAGCTAGCTGCATCGACGGCATGGAGGGGAGCCTCCTTTGGCCAAAGTACATAAGAGCACTCTTGGGTGCATTGACTGTTAGCCCCCAATCTGCGGCCCAAGTGGCAAAGGCATCCACAGCCTGTTGGAGGCGATGTTGGGCCTCCCATAGGGAGGTAGCACTGCAGAGGATTGACACATCATTTGCATAGACTAAGGTGGATACTCCAGGAGGATGAGGGAGGTCATACATCAGGACATTGAAAAGTAAGGGACTGAGGCATGATCCCTGTGGCACTCCCTGCCTGACTGGGGTAGGGGAAGAGTATGTACCCCCAAGGGAAACACGAAAGGATCGCTCCTCCAAAAAACTTTGCGCCCAGGCCAGTGCAGAGTCTGTGATGCCAAGACGGCACAACTTGTACAGTATCCCATCATGGGAGGCAGAATCAAAAGCCCCCTGGAGATCCACGAAGGCAGCCAGGAGTATCTTCTTATAACAGGATGCCTGGTGGACATGATGGTCAAACTGGAGGAAGATGTCAGATGTCCGTCTCCCTGGGCGGAATCCACATTGTACATCAGACATGCGGCTATTGTGCTCCAGCCACCAGGAGAACCGACGGCACACCATCCTCTCAAGCACCTTCCCGATATTGGAGAGCAATACAATTGGTCTGTAAGAAGCCGGAGAAGAGGGGTCCCTCCCCGACTTGGGGAAGGGCAGGAGGTGGGAGGTTTTCCAGTGAGATGGGAATATCCCTGATGCCCAGCTGTTATTAAAGATGTCTAAGAGTGCCATTTGAAGGCGAACAGGGAGATGAATCAGAAATTCGTCAGGTACTAAATCTGGCCCACATGCCTTCTTTGGTAGTAGGGTCCGCAGAGCAGAGGAGAGCTCTGCCTGGGTAAAAGGAGAGGCTAAGCCTGCTGGGGGGGAGGAGGAGATGCCTGCCTGAGTGACCCTGAATAGGTGTTGAAGATTTGGAAGTGGAGCTGGGGAGCCAAGTCTAGCTCCAAAGAAGGCAGCCAGTAAGGTAGCCTTGTCTTGGAGGCCTACCAGAAGATTACCCTCCTTTACCAGAGGATACGAAAGGGTGGTAGGGTGACCCTTCATTGCCCGAATAAAGGACCAGGTCCGGGATGGTGAGCTTGAGAATGACAGGGTTGAGCAGAAAGCAGAACAGGCAGCACGGCGAGCTCGGGTGAGAGTCCGCTTGCATTCTGCATCCCTACGGCGGTGAATGTCTCGGTGGCTAGGGCAGGGGCATCTCTGCCAGATGTTCCAGGAAGACCTCCTAGACCAGACAACCCTGGTGCAGTCCTCTGTCCACCAAGGAACCGTGGCAGTGCCTCGGGGATGTGTTGAGGACCTGCGGAAGGTCGCCTTACCTGCTGCGATCACAGAGGACGTAAAGTCCATCACGCGATCATGTATGGGTCCTCCAGGCAGAGGCCCAGTGTTATCAAGGGTCGCCATAAAGGAGGACCAGGACCCTCGTGTGAGGATCCAATGTGGATGAGGTGGAGCAGAGCAGGGTGGGGAGAGATTGGGGACATCTAGGATAACTGGAAGGTGGTCAGACCCCAAATATGGGCCAGCCCAGATGGTTGAGCCTCCAAAAACAGGATCCCCCAAATATAGATCAAGTGTGGAGGGTAGGCCTGAGTGCGGGTCAATACGGGGCTGTAGCCCCAATGGGGTGAGCAGGGTGAAGCGATCACTTTCTAGCAGACTCTGGAAGAGGGAAGTTCCTGGCCTATTTCCAGAACCTCGGGTCAGGAAAGGATCCCAATGGGGGTGTCTTGCGTTAAAATCACCCAAGAGGAGGCAGGGTGAAGGGAGCTGGTCTTGATAGGCCTGGAGTTCTTCCAGGCCTATGTCCTTGCATGGGTTGTAGCAAACCGCCACAGTGGTCCATCCCTGCACAAGGGATAGGCGGACCACAAGAACGTCCAACACCCCTCGAGGAGGGCGGGTCAATGGCAGAACCGAGCTAGGCACATCCTCCCTGACTGCGACAGCTAGACCTCTTCCAACACCCTGACGATTAGCTCGGTATACAGTAAAACCCCTGAGCGATAGATGGAGATGTGGAACTAACCAAGTCTCACATAGACCAATAACATCTGGAACGAGGTCTGCTACTGTGTGTTTGAAATCGGATGTTTTCCGAGGGAGCGATCTGGCATTCCAGAGGAAGAATCTACGTAGAGGTAAAGGAGCCATCACTGAGGGAGAGTAGAGAGAGAAACTGGGGCAGGAGGCTGACACCTATGTCTATAAAGGACTGTCCGTTTTTGTACATGGACAAGGCTGTAAGCAGAAGGTCCACAAAGGACCCTGTAGAAAGGACACCTGTGGGGTTGGCATAAGGGGAAGCGTGGGAGGTTGCCCTTGGTACAGGCTGACGTGGAGGGGCAGAAGATTCACCAGGTGTGGAGCCCGTCTCAGGAGATCATGGGGAGGTGGCGTAAGATATGTTTGGATCTGAGGCGGGAGTTGTGGCCGTTAAAGGGGTGGAACTGGCTGACATTACACCAGGCTGGGTGGAAGGAGCTACTGATTCTTGTGCAGCATGTGGGAAAGAGGTCCGATTTGGGTGGGGATGCTGTTGACAGGGCTTGGGTGGAGGGAGAGGGTGGAGCAGCACTGCTGACTGGGAGGTTGGGTGGGAGGACACGGCAACTGTTCGTTCCACTACACTTGATTCAGTTGGAGATTCACCACCAGATGTTTCAGGAAGATCTTCCAATGCTGAAAAGCGGTTGCTAACCACTGTTGCGTATGTTAGACCCTCCTGAACAGGCTGGGAAATCCGACTGGGAGCAATATATGTTGTCGAGGGGTTGGAGCTGGGAGGAATACGGCCAGATGGATTAAGGGCATGCAAACGGGTGTTGGCATCCGGGTCACTCCTATCAGCGTCATGGATGGCAAGTGCCTGCAGGTAGACTGGGCACATGCGGGAGACAACTTGGTGTGCGCCACCGCAGAAGAAGCAGTAGGGGTCATTAGTGCATTCACCACCCGATGGGGATTTGCATGGATGGAACCTGCTGCAACGAGAGCAACGAACTTTATTTTT
Source organism: Coenobita brevimanus (assembly GCF_032717465.1). NCBI lineage: Eukaryota > Metazoa > Arthropoda > Malacostraca > Decapoda > Coenobitidae > Coenobita > Coenobita brevimanus. The sequence continues at coordinate 1,944 of NW_027644839.1, read as the reverse complement.
ACATGATATTGTGCCGTGTCCAAACCGATGGCATGTATAGCACCTCAGGATGGGAAAAGTGTAAGTCCCTACAGAGTAACATAAGTGGCCAAATATGACCTGCTCCGGCAGGGGGCCCCTGAATTTAAGCCGTACCACCCTGGCTGCCACTGCTGCCTCACCACCAGGAGGGCGGACCATAAGGCGGGTGACTTCCTCTAGCTGGGAGGAACAGTTGCCAAGGCAGCGAAGATTACTAGCAAGGTCCTCCTCCGTGACATCAGGAACAACAGGCCCTAGTTTCCCATATGAGAACTCGCCACTGGAAGGTGAGTGAGCCAACCAACACCTTACTGGCCAGTCCCCCAGCTGGGTGAGGGCCTCTGGTGGTACAATCATTTTGGCCACATCATCTGCAAAAACACAGAACCTAATAGCTGCTCCCTTACCTAAAACTCTAAGTGATACCTCTATACAGTACTTACTCCATGAAGATTTGTTGATGGCATCCGACAACCTGCGGAGATTCAAAAATACAGGGTATTGTTAAGCCGACCTTGCTATGTAAACGAAGCTCCTTGGTTCACTGGAGACATCACCAACTGGGGCGGAAGGCCGTATCCACTTTTCCGGGGCACCTCCCTCGTCACTAGTGGCGGAGGCCGTCCTCACCCTCTTACCAGAGGCAACGACTTCTGCAGCGGCAGGAGCGAGGTCCATATGGACGTCCTGTGTGGGGAGGCCGGTCATGGAAGACTCCATGCCTGGCCATTACACTCACTGTTATAACACTGGAACACTGTGGTGTTACTGCGATATACCCAAAATAAGCTGGATGTGACTGTACAGCTGAGATGGGTTAACACCCGAGAGTAAGATGGTCGACAAAACGGCCGGGAGGAACACGTCCAACAACGACCGGGTCTAGGCAGCGTCCCAGCATGTGAAAGTTGGTGATTCTTGGTGCCTTTTCTAGTGTTCAGTTGTAAACATTAAAACAAATGACATGTACCATGCGCAGTTTATTCTTTTGTTGATAGTAATTTCTTCGTGTACAGAAATTGTAATGCTGGGTAGAATTAGGCTCGACTTCTCGTACCTATTTTACCGAACGTGGAGCGGGGTCCTCTTTCGAGACCGGAGCTAGTGCAATAAAGAGAGGTAGGACATAAAAACCTTCGACAACACCATACACGTATATTACCACAGTCAGACACAGGACACTTCAGCAGACATTACAACACAATATAGAGCAATACAAAAACCTTATCTAAAATATTGTGTATCTCGCAGGATACTAGCTTTCTAGATACTAATGACAATACAACAAATCTTAGTACTAGGAGTGCAGTAAATACAGGTGCGCGCGGAGCGCGTGAGGAGGGGGGGGGTTTGTGATCCACCAGGAGGAGGTAGGGGAGACACGGAGAGTGACTTAAAACGGCGAGGAGATAGTTATGGTAATATTGAAGGATGCCCGATATTAGCAAGGGAGTTTAGGTGTTTTCTGTTGGCGAAGATTCTTTGACAAATAACTCTGATTCTTACTTTGGCTTTAAGAGCGGGAGCGAGGATTGGAGAGAGTTTTTAGGAATAGCGTGCGGAGGAGGGGAATATCGTTAATACTCGCCTTCCTTGATATTTTGGTAGAAATAGGTTTCTGTAGGCACAAACTTATTCATTACACATCTCCTCGGTATGATATGCAGACACTCGTTTCACAACGCGTAACAAAGTCGGAATACTCGTAAATTCTATTTCACCATATTACTTAGAGACTAGCCAATAGAACTCCAGTAATATTTTAGTCTTTCTTCGGGTTCTAGAGATATGTCTTTAGAAAGATTCGGGTGACACTCGCACGTATTTTCACTTTAGGTCTCAACCCACATTCTCGTCCTTCAACTGGATATTGTGTTCTGATTTACCCCAATGGAGATTACATAAAGTCACTGCACAATACTT